>NW_026945742.1:555481-557981 GCF_034702125.1 Engraulis encrasicolus
CTTCTGTTATCGCTATGATGACAATACAGAGATGTTACTGAGGAACCGGGGGGGTTCTTGTATTCTGGCCTCGGGGCCCATGTTGTCATGTTCGGTGCCAGCGAGTAGACACCCTCTCCTGTACCCTCCTGCCCTGCTGCTCTCAGCCTGTGCGGTGGCACTGGGATTGGTTTGACTAAAGGAGACTGATACTGATTAAATCATCGCTGTACTTCCATAATTACGTGATACTATTCTGCCCTACAAAGGCAAAGTGCAGTAAAAAAAGGCTTTCAAAGCCTTGGTATTACGTCAGACATTGTAGTTACTGAAAATTTTATATAGCAATATTTTTAAATGGGACACATTTGGATCATAAGTCTTTGTCACAACATAAAGGAAGTGTTATGAAGACCATTTTCAGTCTAAACTCAATTTTGACAAAAATATGTTGTTACTGCACTTTGCCTAGTTTATACCACAGTATAGCATGTATGAAGGTGGTGTCTGAAATCATATGAGCGTCTGGAATATAACAGGCTAATGTAATATATATCTTCCTAAAAAATCAAAAACCTGATACCTTCTGGTGTCCATGAGGTGCAAGGTTGAGTGCAGTTTAAATGACCATGAATTTATTAACAGAATCACATTCCCAGTAATGTCATTTTACCAAACAATGGCTTGACTACATGATGTACAGTAGGCCTATTAGCGCTTTTCTCCACTGGTTTGGCTCATTTCTTGAAAGAGAGAGATGACATTCTTAAAATAACATGGACAAATCCAAAAGCCAGCTTGTTCACAACAGAACGGCATTTCTCATTTCATCAAATCCCAAATTCTTTGAACATGTCACTAGTGTCTAGTCTTGTGCATCTTTGCAAATGGCTCTGAACAAACAGGCTGCAGTTAACACAATGGGTCCACTTAACACTTTTGGCAAATAAATATATCTTGCCTATCTACACTCACTGGCCAATTTATTAGGAACACCTCTCTAGTGCTGGGGTGGACCCACTTTATTAGGAACACTAGTGCTGGGTTGGACCCCACTTTATTAGGTACACTAGTGCTGGGTTGGACCCCACTTTATTAGGTACACTAGTGCTGGGTTGGACCCACTTTATTAGGTACACTAGTGCTGGGTTGGACCCACTTTATTAGGTACACCTCTCTAGTGCTGGGTTGGACCCACTTTATTAGGTACACTAGTGCTGGGTTGGACCCACTTTATTAGGTACACCTCTCTAGTGCTGGGTTGGACCCACTTTATTAGGAACACCTCTAGTGCTGGTTTGGACCCACTTTATTACGTACACCCATGACAGTATATATATAATATAATATAATATATATATATATTCTATTTACTGTCAATGGGTACACCTCTCTAGTGCTGGGATGGACCCCCTTTGTCTTCATAACTGCATTGACTGCCTGCAACAATAACAAGGTTGTAGGTGATCCACGTAGTTGTGGTAAACCACCTAGGTTATTTTGGAAAAAAGCACCAAAGGCATGAAAACTAGACTGCATTCCCACAGAAAATACCAAATGTGGGCTTGCAGGGGAACCTTTCTCATTCCAGGGGACACTTCAAATTCCTCCAATGGCCGTAAAGTCCTCCAAGGTCTCACATTTAGGCTGGTTTATCAGGCTACCTCCGAGGGCCAGCCTGTAGACTACCTACGTGTACTATGACAAATCAGGAGTTCCCACTGCACTTTAGGCCTATATTGAAGGCAGTCACCTTTAAAACAGACCCCACCCTCTCTAGGTCCCCTGAAATATAACTTAAAGGTGCACTGTGTAATATTTTTAGTAGTTCATCTCCAGAATCCATGCTGTCCATTCACGACTGTTACCTTTTTTTAACAAATACTTACCACCACCATTAAATTCTAAGTATTCAACGTGACTGAGAAAATTGCACTTTACATACATGAAAGGGGGATCTTCCCCATAGTCAGACATTTTTAATTTCCAGAAATAGACATTTTCAGCAAAACTTACTTTGCTTTGGTCATACTATTATTATTATATTGTTTTATTATTCAGAAAATATTCATGAGCTGCATAGTTGCAATACCTACTCTGGCCACCCTGCGCCACCATCTTACAGTAGACGCTGCACCTTTAAATGTATTGCGAATGTAATTTCTAAGATTCCTTTCCAAAACATGTCATATTTCATGTGAAGCTGCAGAGCATACGTAGGTTCCCCACTCCTGGTGTATGGCCTCTCCCAGGCCCAGCTCCAAGGCAGCAGGATGCCAGGCCAGCTGAACCTTGAGTGCGTTACAATATGCGGCCTTGCGTCCTCCACTTGTGCTTGTTTCCTCGTACCAGGAAGTAATATGTCATGATGACATCACTGACAACAGCATTATATTTCAATATCTTGCAAAAGCTCAATTGTAGAGTCTTTTTCTCATTTGCAATTGGGATGGTGAATGAAAAACAGTCCCTCAAAAGTTGTTGTGGCTTGGGCTGACAGCTGGGAAACTTTATCGTTTTC
>NW_026945742.1:562981-567981 GCF_034702125.1 Engraulis encrasicolus
AAATTTGCCACCATTATGGGGCAATATCTAAAGGCGGTGCTCCAAAATATAATGCCTCGGTAGCTATGTGTGCTGTTTAAAGTCTGTATATATCATTCAACATTCATTTTAATGTTCTACATGAGTAAGAAGACCATAACCAAGGCACCTCTGCATCCCCTTACCATCATATATGCTGTCTTTCAGGCTGACCACTAAATCAAGCTGAAGTATTAATTTTCTATATAACCTGGAGGGTGCATGACTCCATGATTTAAAAAAAGGATGAAATATTTTCCATTCTGTAATCAGAGGACAGTTTCACATGTCTCCTAGGTCCATCTAGAATGAGCTTTTCCGCATGCAACACTGTTTAATGTCTGCATCATGTGCATTAATCAAGTCTGGTGTTCATGGTCATTTTTTCGAGAGCTGACATTGTTGGAGTGTCATAGTTTGCTTATTGACGACGAGTATGTCATGATCTCATAACTCGTGCAATGATTGACAGAAATCTATGTTACGGAAATAGGCATTACATGCCTGCAATTTTGATAATTCAATCTTTCTGTGTAATAGATAAGTAATTAGTCCCTCAAAATATTCGCTGCTGAGTGCCACAGCCTCTCTTTGATGGTATTTTATTTGTGCATTCATGTTGTCAGTCAATATAGTTCCTTTTAAAATATTCTTCCTTGTGTTATTTTTAGAATTATCCAACTATTACAACATGTTTTGGCCCTGTCCCAACTTTTTTGAGATTTGTTGCATGGGTCAAATTTTAAATGATCACATAATTACCTCAAAACAATAATTCTGCTTGACTTAAATAACTGATATGTTGTCTGTACATAATGCTCTACCTTATTAACATATTGGATGATTTGAAAATGTCAGCATTTTTATTTTATTCACAAAATACAAAGCGTCCCAACTTTTTTGGAATCCGCTTGTACACACACACACACACACACACAGGTACACACACACACACACACACACAGGTACACACACACACACACTCACACACACACACACACATACACACATACCGGTAGTACATTCATATACAGTACACATGCAGCAGAGCAGCGTCAGTACACACATGCACCGAGGAGGGAGCCATGCAATGTGGCAAACGTGAACACAAAGTAGAAACACACATGATCACGCGCACACACACACACACACACACACACACACACACACACACACACACACACACACACACATACAGGTACACGCACACACACGTACACACACACAAACACACACACAAACGTATGCACGCATGCACAGACAGAAACATATGCACACATTCACGCATGCGCGCGCACACACACACACACACACACACACACACACACACACACACACACACACACACACACACACACACACACACACACACACACACACACACACACACACACACACACACAGTACTCATGACAAATGAGCTCAGGGAAGTCAGACTACACACTCTGTCACACACACACACACACCGTCAGACTCATCGATTCATACTGGGTGGTACCACACACACACTCATCAATTCATACTGGTACCACACACACACACACACACACACACTCATCAATTCATACTGATACCACACACACACACACACACACACACACACACACACACACACACACACACACACACACACACACACATAATAACTGAAGGACGTTACAGCATGCTCCACAGGTGGAATGACTGATGGTAGATAAGGACCGTAACCACAGTAACCACCGTAACCATAGTAACCACAGTAACCACCCCTGTTCCGGAACCTCATTAAGCGGAATGACAGTTCAGGGCAGGGGCGGTCCTAAGAGCCAAATGCAGGGTCGCACTTGCACCCGACGACATCGCAAAAATCGCTGATTAGCGCTATTAACATATTGTTCCTGTGCACGTATGCTAATGCAATAATAACGTGGTATTAACCTAACATAATTAAAATGTCGTTTCTGTGCACGTATGCTATTGCAATTAATGTGGTATTAACATAACATAACAAAATTAACATGTTGTTTATGTTCTATTACCATGCTTTTGCAATTATATAATAATGCTATTAGCGTTTTTTTATCATAAGTTATAGGTGTTTTTTCGCCGATTTTGCAATATTTTTTGGGGGAGAACAGGGCCGTGGTTGGGGTGCAGGGACAAAAATGTTCTAACCGGTTCAGGAACATCAATTTTAGAATACAACCCAAAAAAAACCCCCACAGAAATGAACCAGTTGGTCAAAAAAAATCTGGTTCCAATCTTTTTCCTCTCAGCTTCGTGAGCTTACTGGAGGATGGGGTGCATTTCAGTTCCCAAACTACTATTGCGGCCAAATGAATCAGACCGTGGAATTTTCAGAGATGCGAGGTAGCGAACGTTTAAACGTAGTGGAATTTTCAGAGATGTGACGTGGTCAAAGTTTAAACGTAGTTTAAAGGTGCACTGTGTAGGATGGTGGCCAGAGTAGGTACTGCAGCTTTGCTGCACGGTGAAACTGGGCTGTAAGTACAATACGTTTTTCCATCAAGAAATGACGGACAATTCAAATTCAAAATGGCGGACAATTGAGAAGTATGGAAAGTGCAATTCTCCCAGTCATAATGAACACTTGGAACTTGATGGTGGTGGTAATTATTCATGAAGGAGGTAACATTGGTGAATGGGCGGCATGAATTCTGGAAATAAACTACCGGTACTAAAAATGTGACACAGTGCACCTTTAAACATGGTGGAGGAGGAGAATATAAAATAGTGAAATGTGTCAGGACAGGAGTCAGGTGACTTCTGACCTCTCACCTTGAGCCCTCAAATCTCCCGCCTCTTTCAAGCTCGCATGACACTCTAAAGCAGCACGGAGAGAGGGATAGAGAGAGAGAGAGAGAGAGGTGGAGAAGAGGAAAGAGGGAGAGAGAGGTGGAGAAGAGAAAAGAGGGAGAGAGGGAGAGAGAGAGAGAGAGAGAGGTGGAGATGAGGAAAGAGGGAGAGAGAGAGAGAGAGAGAGAGATAGGTGGAGAAGAGGAAAGAGGGAGAGGGAGAACGAGAGAGAGAGAGAGAGAGGGGTTGGAGAACAGAGACAGGGAGAAAGGAAAAGAGAGAGAGAGAGAGAAAACGAGAACGAAAAGAGGGAGAAGAATAAACACACAGATATACAGTACACCATACATGAACAAGTAGAACATAGAGACAAGAGAGAGAGACGAGAGAGGAGAGAGAGGAGAGAGAGAGAGAGAGAGGAGAGAGAGAGAGAGAAAGAGAGAGAGACGAGAGAGGAGAGAGAGGAGAGAGAGAGAGAGAGAGGAGAGAGAGAGAGGCAAAGTGACAGATAGAGAGAGACAGAGAGAGATAGAGGGAGGAGAGGTGAGAGAGGGAGGAGAGAGAGAGAGAGAGAGGGAGGAGAGGAGAGGAGAGGAGGATGAGTATTATGGCGTGAGGAAGGAAGGCAGATGAACACTTCATGAGATCACTGACGTTAGGGAACCGATTAAGGTGTGTTGGTGTGTGTGTGTGTGTGTGTGTGTGTGTGTGTGTGTGTGTGTGTGTGTGTGTGTGTGTGTGTGTGTGTGTGTGTGTGTGTGTTTGTCTACCTACCATAGGGCATCTAAGCATATGCTGGAAAATACAAACAATATCTCAACTACATACACACACACGCACACGCACGCACACGCACACACACACACACACACACACACACACACACACACACACACACACACACACACACACACACCTTTCGCAATATGAATGTGTGTGTTTGTGTGAGCAGTGTGAGTGTTAGACCTTGTTATATTCACTGCCTCTACCTCTGCATCACACACACACCCTGTCAATCAGCAGCAGGGGCGGGGCAAGAGCTGCCATTGGCTGAGTGGTCGGGAGAGGATGTGTCAATCATGAAGGGGGCGGGATGTGTGTAGATATGAGGGGTGAGGGTTGGAGCAACGAGCTGTCAATCACTGAGAGGTGAGGGGGAGGAGGAGTCACATGGACAACGAGACCAGAGGAGAGGAGCAGAAGAGGAGGAGAGAGGAGGAGGGAGAGAGGAGAGGAGAGGAGAAGAGAGGAGAGGGGATGAGAGGAGAGGAGAGGAGAGAGGAGGAGGGAGAGAGGAGAGGAGAGGAGAGGAGGAAAGAGGAGAGGACAGGAGAGGAGAGGAGGGGAGAGAGGAGGAGAGAAGGGAGAGGACAGGAGAGGACAGGAGAGGAGAGGAGAGAGGAGATGAGAGGAGAGAGGAGATGAGAGGAGAGAAGGGAGGAGAGACAAGCGATGGATGAGTGAAAAAGAGATAAGAGGAAAGACAAAATGAACATGAGAGGAAGAGAACATAGGTAGAGGAAGATGTGCTAAAGCTTGCAGAGAAAATGAGAGAGCAGGAAAAGAGGAGAAGAGGAGAGAAGAGAAAAGAGATCAGGAGAGGAGAGAAGAGAAGAGAGGAGGAGGGAGAGAAGAGGAGAAGAGAAGCGAAGAGTAGAGAATAGAAGAGGAGAGGAGAGAACAGAAGAGAAGACAAGAGAGGAGGAGAAGAGAGGGAAGAAGAAAAGAAGAGAAGAGGGGAGAAGAAAAGGTAAGAGAAGAGCAGAGAAGAGAAGAGTGTAGAGAGGAGAGAAGGGAGGAGAAGAGAAGAGAAGAAAAGAGAAGAGAGGATACAAGAAGATACAAGAAGATACGACAGAAGATACGAAGATACGAGAAGATAAGAGAGAAGAGAAGAAGGGAGAAGATACAAGAAGATAAGAGAGAAGAGAAGAAGGGAGAAGATACAAGAAGATAAGAGAGGAGAGAAGAGGGGAGAAGAGAAGACAAGAGAAAGAGGAGAGAACAGGAGAAGGGAAGAGGAGGAGAGAATAGAATAGAAGAAGAGGAGAAGAGAGAAGAGACAATAAGAGAAGAGAAGAGAAGAGAAGCGAGGAGGAGAAGAGAGGGAAGAAGAGGAGATGAGAGAGGAGAGAAGAGAGTAAAAGGAGGAGAGAAGAGAGTAAGAGGAGGAGATGAAAAGAAGA
>NW_026945742.1:590481-593466 GCF_034702125.1 Engraulis encrasicolus
GGCTGAAAATAATGATTGAAATGCACATACAGAGTCTGTGGCAGGGAAAATTAGGCCTATTGTCCTGTCAGGGTTTTCACAGTGAATTACAGACCAGAAGGCCTATTGAAAAAGAACTTGGGGCCATCTATGTCCTCCAAAATTCAAAATGTTCTGTTTTTCAGAATGGCAGACTTGCAGACTCACACATTTTTCTCAATACTGTAAGGCCATAATTATCAATAAAGATTATATATTTTTCAGTTAAATTGTCCTATCTCCTTACAGACATGAGTATAAAGGTTGTCTAGAAAAAGGCATACTTCATTATAGGACTAGGTGTTAAAGTCCCTTCATGTTCATAACAGGTGATGGTGGAGTGGGGTTTAGTGATGGCCATGTGATGCCACCATCGCAGCACATCGTCAGTTGTGTAACCTGCATCATTGGGTGTTTCGGCCATTTCACACAAAACACTCTCATACAGGTTGGCCCACCACAGGCTGATCAGACCTGGGTGTGTGCTGTACGGTGGCATCACATGGTCACCTGGCAGCCCATGTTGTGTCCCTACGCTTCAGCCACAGCCAGTGACTGCTCTCCTCAGCCGCTGCAGACAGCTCTTTAATGGCCCTCCGTTGGGCCTGCCCTCTGACACCGACCTCCTTAAGAAGCCCTGTGGTGCTTCTGGCCACAAAGCCCCTGCAGCCCACCTCCACAGGCCACACCTTCACATTCCAGCCCCGCCCCTCTGCTTCCGCTGCAAGGTCGGCATACCGCAGCCTCTTCCTTTCATACGCCTCCCCAATTGAATCCTCCCACGGGACGGTAAGCTCCACAATGAAGACACGCTGGCAGGAATTGGACCAAAGGACCAGGTCAGGGCGCACGTTTGTTACTGTGATTTCAGGTGGAAAGCGGAGCCTCTGATTGAGGTTCACCCGCATTTCCCAGTCCCGGGCCATGGTCAGTGGGCCCACCTCCAAAGGAGCTGGCTTGGCTCCCCTTTTCTCCCCTTCCCGGACAAAAGGTGTCTTCCATGGGGCAGCTGGTTGGGAAGTTGGAGGCATGGCATTGGTGGTTTGTCTTTTCTCCTCAAGTTTAGCAGCCAAACACTTCAGCACCTGGTTGTGGCGCCAGGTGTACCTTCCTTGGGTCAGGCTGGTCTTACAACCCACCAAGATGTGCTTTAGGCTTGCAGGAACTGCACACAGGGGACAGGCTGGTTCCTCTCCATACAACAGTTGTAAGTTGGTTGGAGAGGGCAGCACGTCATACGTGGCCCTGAGGATGAAACTAAGCCTGTTGGCCTCCATGCTCCACAGCTCGCTCCATGTTATTTTCCTTCTCTCAACACTCTCCCACCTCATCCAGCGGCCTTGCTGTGCCTGGGAGACTGCCTTGGCGCACCTAGCTGCTTCCTCCTGCTGGCGCACCTCTTCCACCACCATGTGCCGTTGTTCATTTGGCTTGGCCCTTTGCCATGTGGGTGTTGTTGCTTGCATGCCAAGACCACTCCTGCCATGCTGGACATGCCCTACTACATCCCGGTGCCTGAGAGTGGCCTTTGCTGCTGCTGCTGCTGCTACTGCTGCCGATGGTTTCCATTTTCTTCCAGTAGCTAGAGTTGGCGCTGCACCTCTGACGAATGGATCCCGGGAATCAGTGAGGGTCATTTCCAGCCTTGCTTTGGCACACTTGTACTCTTCCACAAGGCTTGACACTGGAAGGGAGAGGGCTCCATTGCCATACAGGCCTATGCTGCTAAGGCATTTGGGCAGTCCAAGCCACCTCCTCACCTGTGCACTCACCAGCCTCTCCAGTCGCTTGGCATGGGATAGAGTGACCTCGTAGATGGAAATTGGCCACATGAGCGGGGGCAGGGGGCAGCAATCCAAACTGGAAAGCACCCACAATTTCAGCTTTCCCAGGGATAGCAGTGTTGTTTATCTGCTTGAGGCCATTGATGGTATCCTGCTTGAGTGTTGCTGAGTTGCTCCACCTGCTTCGAGTCTTTGAGCTCTGCGCTGTACCAGCGGCCAAGACTTATTGATAGGCTTCTACAGAAAACTGTTTGGTATTGGCTCGTTGTTGACGTGGAACCTCTCATTTGTAAGCTGGCCCTTGACAATGGATAAGCTGCGGGATTTGCTAGGTTTGATCGCCATCCGTGCCCCTTGGATGTTTCCCTGGAGTTTGTCCAGTAGGCGCTTGGTGCATGCAGGTGTTGTTGTTATTGTCGTCATGTCATCCATATAAGCCCTGATTGGAGGAAGACGCAGCCCATTCTTCAACCGTTCCCCTCCAACCACCCATCTCGATGCTCGTATGATGAGCTCCATAGCCATGGTAAACGCCAGTGGAGAAATGGTGCAGCCCGCCATAATGCCAACCTCGAGGTGCTGCCAGGCAGTTGTACTAGCCTGGGCTGTGACACAGAACTGCAGGTCCTGGAAGTACGCTTTGACCAGCCCTGTGATGGTCTCTGGGACTTGGAAGAAGTTGAACGCTGTCCACAACATCTCATGTGGCACAGATCCGAATGCATTGGCAAGATCTAGGAACACCACGTGCAGGAATATAATATCTTGCCACTTTGAAATATCCAAAGGAATGTTGTCAAATGATTGAATTTCACAAACACAGCGGACTGCTGAAAAAAGGCATATTGTCCTGCCAAACTGCGTGTGTACGTGTGTGCGTGTGTGCGTGTTTGCGTGTGTGCGTGTGTGTGTGTGTGTGTGTGTGTGTGTGCGTGCGTTAGTGTGTGTGTGTGTGTGTGTGTGTTNCTGAATGCGCTTTTCTCAAGTGTGTGTGGCCAGTGTGCTTCTTACACTGACATAGAAACAGTAGACCGGGTGTGTGTGTGTATGGGGGTTAGGCAGGACCGAATGATGTGGAGGAGCGCGGGGGGGGGGGGGGGGGGGGGGGGGTTGGGGGGTGGAGTCGAAGTTGATGATTAGGGAGGTGGGGGGGGGGATGAGGGGGGCTGAATAGTGGGGGGGT
>NW_026945742.1:593566-596066 GCF_034702125.1 Engraulis encrasicolus
GAATCGAACCCGGTCGTCTGCGTTATGCTGGTAGCTTGGTGGTCACAGGCAACCGTCCCTATACTGTGATGAGCCAGGCATGCTCAAATCGGACCCTGCAACCTGCTCCCTATACTGATGATGACAGGCATCCTCAATCGACCCTGCACCGTCCCTGTACTGATGACAGGCATCCTCAATCGACCCAATTTTTTTTTTGACCAAGCCTCCGTCCCTATACTGATTGACAGGCATCCCTCAACCCCCCCCCCCCCCCCCCCCCCCCCCCCCCCCCCCACCCCCCCCCCCCCCCCCCCTCCCCCCCCATCCCCCCCCCCCCCCCCCCCCCCCCCCCCCCCCATCGGACCCTGCACCGGTCCCTATACTGATGACAGGCAAACCTCATCCGACCCTGCACCGTCCCTAACTGATGACAGGCAGCTTCCAAGTTTTGACAACGCTTCAACCCTCTTGGGAAAAAACTGAATGGTGCGTTTGATAAAAAGGTATCAATTGAAAAGAAGAATACCAAAATCCCGCACTCACAAACATGCGCACCTCACAAAATCCGCACCACGCGCTGATGATAGGCTTGATATGCCCGAAACAGCGTTTGCTTTCGGACTATGGTGGTAATATAAATAAATAAATGAAGACGCAGTTTTTGTGAGTGCGGATTTTTCTTCTTTTTCTGATGACCAAGGCATGCTCAATCGGAAAAACCACTGCACCGTCCCTATGGCTGAGATACTGACAAACTAATGACTATTCCCACTGCACTACAGTCAAACTAATGACTATTCCCACTGCACTACAGTGACCTAATGCAGCATACATTACCTCTATGAGCCCATAAATACCATAAATAATATTAATATAAAACTAAAAGAAATAAAACAATACGATTTAAGCAACACCGACTAACTAATTACTGCAACCTACTGCGCAACAGTGACAGTAACCTCAGGCTTCATCTTGGTTACCATAGTGACCATCTTTGTCGTTTCTTCGCGACATAAACTTTAACACCTGCCCTCTTTCCCGCTAGTGTGTGTGAGGTGGATTACGGAGTGAGTGTGTGTGTGCATATGTGTTGAAGTGAGTTACTGTGCGAGTGTGTGGTAATTTAAGCAAGTTATCAGAATGGTAAGTAAAGTCACAGATGTCGGTGTGCATGTGTGTTTGTGTGTGTGTAAAAGAGAGAGAGAGAGAGAGAGTGTGTGTGTGTGTAAAAGAGAGAGAGAGAGAGAGAGAGAGAGAGAGAGAGAGAGAGAGAGAGAGTGAGAGTGTGTGTGTGTGTGTGTGTGTGTGTGTGTGTGTGTGTGTGTGTGTGTGTGTGTGTGTGTGTGTGTGTGTGTGTAAGGCACAGCAGGTGTGAGGGTCGTTGTGTGTTGAGTTAATTCTCATTAATTCCAGTTAGGACACGCAGGAGGCCGAACGATGGAGAGAGAGAGAGGGGGGTAGAGAGAGACAGAGAGAGAGAGAGGGGGAGAGAGAGAGAGAGAGAGAGAGAGAGAGAGAGGGGGAGGGAGAGAGAGAGAGAGAGAGAGAGAGAGAGAGATAGAGAGAGGGGTAGAGAGAGAGCGAGAGAGAGAGGGGTAGGGAGAGAGAGAGAGAGAGAGAGAGAGAGAGAGGGGTAGAGAGAGAGAGAGAGAGAGAGAGAGAGGGGTAGAGAGAGAGAGAGAGAGAGAGAGAGAGAGAGAGAGAGAGAGGGTGGGGGTGGAGTGAGAGAGAGAGAGGTTAGAGACGAGAGAAGTACGAGAGAGATAGGAGAGACGAGGGGTGGAGAGAGAGAGAGAGGAGATGAGAGACGGAGATGGCGGTTAGAGAGAGAGATAGAGACGAGAGAAGAGAGAGGAGGAGAGGAGAGAGGGGAGAGGGTAGAGAGAGAGAGAGAGAGAGACGAGAGGAGAGAGAGAGAGAGAGAGAGAGAGAGAGTGAGAGAGAGAGATAAAGAGCAAGAGAGAGAGAGCAAGAGAGAGAAGCCCTTTTCCATCAACTATTAAAGTCAATTTAAAATGAAGCCGTGAGTGGAAAGCGAGCTGCAGTTACCGTATAGTCTTCCAATGCTATTGGCATTACGCTTCGTGAGGGGTAAGGGTCAGGGCTTAACACTAACACACGCCAGGTAGCCAAATGCGGGTGAAAGTCGGCGTTGGCTAGTAGATACCGAAGGTTCACTAGCCATTCTGGCGGGTCCGTTACTATTCTGAATGATGAGGCACCGCATTTTGTAGTTTTTTTCCACGGACCGTCTTTGCTACAAAAGCAATACAATGCGATTTCGCGAGCCTACAATACCCATGAAGCACCTGTGTCACGTGTCACCTGTGTGTCATGCACGCCAAGAATCTGATAGAGCTACTAGTCTTGCGAAGAGGAGTGGCTGCGAGCTACCGGCATATCAGCGTTGCGTTTGGAAATGTCACTGAAAACCTTATCGTGAAAATAAAGTAGCGAAGTTCATCTCAACTGACCTGTTTTGCGATCTGTCACTAGTACAATACTTAGTAGTAGTGGA
>NW_026945742.1:626066-636066 GCF_034702125.1 Engraulis encrasicolus
CTTGTAGATAGAACATTCATTCAGATGACTTTTTCCTGGGCCCAGCCAAAGCTGTCAGTGGCCCTGGACTTACCTATATGTTTAGTTGAATTGCACATTGGAGACTGGTCAAATGCAATTTCAAACTTCTGTGTTTGTTACATAGATTTTTTGACACTAGTACTGTGATGCCCCTGTCATCTTGAAACACAGATTACTAATTTGTCTCTCTCAGTTGACAGGGAATGAGCTCGAGGACGTCAAGCGTCGTAGCACACGTCTTGTGCAAACACCTCAAAAAGAGAAGAAGGAGGGGACAACGCCTCCTTAGGAGACCCAAGTTGAGCACATTCTTTTGCATTGAGTGGGCATGTTTTGATTCCTCTTGATTAAAATTCCAACCTCTTTGCCTGCGCCATCACCTATTAGAGGATAACTTCTGCCCATTTCAATGTGCTGTTGTATTGCTCACGCTACCCTTGACTTGGCAGTACCCGGTGATGCTGCATTTTTCCAATCAGCCCTTTCCGAGATCTGAGCTATTCTAATGGGGCAGATTTTGTTTAAATTCACAATTTTCTTAATATACAGTATATCACGAAAGTGAATACACCCCTCACAGTTTTGCAGATGTTTGAGTATATCTTTTCATAGGAAAGCATTACAGAAATGTAACTTTGGTCTCTTTTTTTGGTAATCTTGGTCTCAAGAGAGATGAACAGACCAAGGATATGGATCACTGGAACCATGTTGTGTGATCTGAAGAGACCAAGATAAACAAATTTGCTTTAGATGGTGTCAAGCATGTGTGGTGGTAAACAAGTGAGTTGTACAAAAAAGGTGTATCCTCTCATAAGCCAAGCATGGTAGTGGGACTGACATGGTTTGGGGATGCATGAATGCTGTCAACATTGGCAATCTGAAATACACCTAAAAGAAACATGCATGTCAACATGCACTGTGACTACTGAAGCAGATCATGATATTCTCCATAGGATTGCATTCAAATCTCACACCAATCTATTTAAGCCAGATGCAGACTCAAAATGTAAAAGTTCAATGCAAAGAAAGGTTGAAACGCACACTGATGACCTCCCTTGTCATCCCTTTTCATTTCGTTTCATTTCGAGACGATTCGAGCCAACATAGCCCCTTCTCTACCGGATTTTAATCTGGGGTGTACTCACTTTTGTGAGTACATGTTCAAACATTAATGGCTGTATTTTGTTTTTTTCTGAGTGAACAAGAAATTTAAGCTGTTAAATATGTTGTTAAAAGGTCACTAATCATTGTGTCAAAGTTACATTTCTGTAATGCTTTCCTATGAAAAGATATACTCAAAAATCTGCAAAACTGTGAGGGGTGTATTCACTTTCGTGATATACTGTAGGCCTAGCCTACTCCAAATATTTTCCCAAAAGGTATCGCTGTTTGCTAGTTGTCTGCTGATGTTGCATAACCTTTTGGATGCTATTGGGAATAAATGAAGATGTTTTTTTTTAATGGAAACATACACTTGCCCCCACTACAATGACCAGGATCTCGGAAAAGGCTGAAAAAAATGTTGAAAGTGGCAGAATTACCCTTTAAAAAGACTTCAGTCCTCCCACGACTCTCTGCACCCAGGCTGCAACGCTGCTGTTTTAGTCTTTTTTTAATTTCGCGAGATGTAACATGCAACACGCATACACTACATTACATACATCCAACACCCATCCACATCACACATACACTACATGACATGTTTTTCTTTTTTATCTATCTATTTATTTATTATTTGTAACTAATTTGATTTGTTTATTTTTTATTTATCTACTTGATTTCTCTCTAGCCGGTCACTGTACAGCACTTTGGTCAGTTTTGTACTGTTTTTAAATGTGCTTTATAAATAAAATTTACTTTTACTTTTACTTACTTACGGTGCATCCAACACCCGTCCACATCACACATACTGATGACTAGCCTAGCGAGCTAAACCCAAACGTCTAGATTTCTAGGCTAACTGATGACTAGCCTAGCGAGCTAAACTGATGACTAGCCTAGCGAGCTAAACCCATACGTCTAGATTTCTAGGCTAACTGATGACTAGCCTAGCGAGCTAAACCCATACGTCTAGATTTCTAGGCAAACTGACGACTAGCCTAGCGAGCTAAACCCATACGTCTAGATTTCTAGGCAAACTGATGACTAGCCTAGCGAGCTAAACCCATACGTCTAGATTTCAAGGCTAACTGATGACTACACTACACTACACTACACTACACTACACTACACTACACTACACTACACTACATCCATCCAACACCTGTCCGCATCACACTGCTGATAGCTGATCATTTCCTCCTTACTAGTTTAGTTTTTGTTACTGTAATTGACTTTAC
Organism: Engraulis encrasicolus; assembly: GCF_034702125.1. Lineage (NCBI taxonomy): Eukaryota > Metazoa > Chordata > Actinopteri > Clupeiformes > Engraulidae > Engraulis > Engraulis encrasicolus. Next base: position 628,427 of record NW_026945742.1, read on the forward strand.
TTCTAAAAATAAATAAGTAAAAACTCTGGTCGCACGTCTCTGTCCCCATATTTTGCCATGGAGTTTTGTTAATCCATGACAAGTAAACTTGACTTTTTTTTTTTTCAAAGAACAAATTCCCCCTCGACCTCACCATAAGACCCTGAACGCCCCCCTGACCTCATCATAAGCATGCCAACGCCCCCTTCACCTCATCTTAAGCATGCCAACGACCCACCCCTCCGAGTCCCTATTGAGGAACACTACAATAGTCACTGTTTGTAATAACATGTAGCCTATAACATCACATTATATCACCATTATCACACTGTTTGTAATAACATGTAGCCTATAACATCACATTATATCACCACTATCACACCGCTAGTAATACCTAGTAATAACAGCTGTTTTTTCCACAAGTCATCAGACTCAAAGTTCAAAGTTCAAAGTTCAAGTTCAAAGTACTTTATTTGCCATTTGTGCATAAACTAGTAGTCCAAGCACATAGGAACTCTTGTGCAGGCCCTCTGAGTCAATAAATAGAATTAAATAGAAAAAAAGGAAGACAAAATACATTAAAAAGTGATAAAAATCAAAGAGATCAAAAGAATAATAATAATTAAAAAAAAGGTGGATCAAATGTTCTTTTTTGCCATCAGTCTCACTGTTGCTGGGAAGAAACTGTTGAAAAACCTTGCTTTTCTGGTAGGAATGCTGTCCGCTCTACTGTGTCTCAGTTTGTATGTGCAGTTCTTGTGTTTGAGCAGAGAGTTAGCTGGATGGAGTGGGTCTTTAATGATTCTCTCTGCTCTCCTATGACTGCGCTGTAAATATATGGAGTCCATGGAGGGAAGTGCTGTGCCTATAATCCTCTCTGCAGTCTTGATTATTCGTTGCAAAGACTTCCTTTCAGCCTGAGTGATGTTGCCATACCAGACAGTGATGCCTGTTGTGAGGATGCTCTCTACAAGTCCTCTGTAGGCCTGGGTAAGAGGGCGGTAGTTCAGTCCAGCCTTCCTAAGCATCCTAATAAAGTACAGCCTTTGCTGGGCTTTTTTCACGATGGATGTGGTGTTCAGCTCAGCTTTGATGTTACTTGCATGCCTAGGAATTTATGACTTTCAGCCCTCACCACCTCTGTCCCTTTAATGTGCAGAGGCTGTAGGGGAGGAGGATGTTTTCTAAAGTCCACTATAATTTCCCTCGTCTTGTCTGTGTTGAGGATGAGGTCGTTTGTCTCCCCATAGTCAATGATGTAGTTCACAACAGACCTGTATCCTGACTCGTCCCCTTCTTTGATGAGCCCCAGGATGGTAGTGCCACCCCCCCCCCCCCCATTCTCACCACCTGTGGTCTCTCTATAAGGAAGTCCAACGCATTGAAGAAAGCCACATGAACATTTCTTCACGATGCCACTGGCACTTTACTCTAGCACCTTGTATACAGATCTTTGTACTTTGTACTTTTGCTGGTGTGTGTGTGTGTGTGTGTGTGTGTGTGTGTGTGTGTGTGTGTGTGTGTGTGTGTGTGTGTGTGTGTGTGTGTGTGTGTTTTATGTTAGTAATCTTATTGCACCGTGTGTGTGTGTGTGTGTGTGTGTGTGTGTGTGTGTGTGCGTGTGTGTGTGTGTGTGTGTGTGTGTGTGTGTGTGTGTGTGTGTGTGTGTGTGTGTGTGTGTGTGTGTGTGTGTGTGTGTGTGTGTGTTGTATTATTGTAGGCCTACATGTCTTATCAGTATGTTAGTGTTTGGAAAACTGTGTTTGTGTGCGTGTGTGTGTGTGTGTGTGTGTGTGTGTGTGTGTGTGTGTGTGTGTGTGTGTGTGTGTGTGTGTGTGTGTGTGTGTGTGTGTGTGTGTGTGAATGTTTTTAGTCAAACTGCACATTGGAGACTGGTCAAACGCAATTTCAAACTTCTGTGCTAACCCTGTTACATAGATTTTTGACAATAAAGTACTCTTGACTTGACTTGACTTGACTTGACTTGAACTAGTTCAAAAATCCTCACTGAACTCACCTGAAAACTATTGTAGGAGCCATAATTACTTTCTTTTTTTTGTTTTCATTATGGTACACTCTATGGAGATTTGGTTTACTTTCATTTGTATTTTTTTGTTTATTGGTTATCTTGGACATGGGTGTGGCGCTGTGCATGTGTGGTGTGTAATTGGAGGCCCTTTAATTAGTGCCCACCTGGCACCTGTGCGCTAGTTCAGTTTGGCGTGGGGTGAGCTTGGGGAAGGCTATCCTTTTTTGTACCGCACTTCCCACTGCACTCTCGCCTATCGCATGGACCAACTCAAAACTGTGAATTGTGGAATAATTGCTTTACCTTGCTTGAAAGACTATTGGGGTCTTAAGACTATTGGAGTCGCTGATATGGTGAGCAAAATAAACCTCAAGAAACGGAGTTGAGTGTGTGGACATTCCATCTGAATTCCCCCTGCTTAGCCTACAGCGGCGCTGAACCACAATTGGATCTGGTAGCAGCAATAACTATCATGACACTCTATATAGTTATACCGCTGTAAACTGTCATTACATTACACTTAGGCTACTTATAAACATTACAACAAACTTGCCAATAAACTATCTCTACATACAATACATTTTCACTCTAAACTAATCATTATCTTTAATACACTTAAGGTAAACCTATGAAAACAGTTACATTGGACACTAGTGTGCTAGTGTGTTTGTGTGTTTGTGTTTGAGCACTGGGTGCAGTATCTATGGCTGTGGCTCAGCAGCAGCACCTGCTGGTGAGTTGGTGGAACTGCAGGTTGTGTTTCTGTAATGTGGGCGCAGTGCTGCCAGCTCTATACTACTGCAGTGCGTGTCTGAGGCATACAGTAGTTACATGTAGCAGTGATGAAGTGTGTGTGTGTGTGTGTGTGTGTGTGTGTGTGTGTGTGTGTGTGTGTGTGTACTTCAAATACCGGTACATTAGAAATGCCCCCTGCTTACATGTGTAAATCTCTAGATCAGGGATGGGCAACTGGAGGCCCGGGGCCACATGCAGCCCGCCGCCTCACTCAGTGCGGCCCGTAGATATAACACAATGGGAAAAAAAGACCAGATTTCTTGATTTGAACCACTAATATATGCAATATTGGCAGTGAGCAACCAACAGTGCCTCGAACTCAAATTGCAAATTGCAGCCAGATCAGTAGTCAGGTCCTTCGATGGTGGCGATGAAAGAATGAGCCCCTCCTTACCATGAAAGTTGCCCAACCCTGCTCTAGATAAGCATATCATCATCATATTACCACTTTATTGGCCACTTTGTCTTGGCTTCTACAGTGAGGAGGATAAGTATTTGATCCCTTGCTGATTTTGTTGGTTTGCCCACTAATAAAGACATGATCATTCTATAATATTAATGATAAAATGTATTCTAATATGGAGAGACAGAATATCAAAAAGAAAATCCAGAAAATAACTTTGAAGAATATATTTTAATTGATTTGTATTCCATTGAGGAAAAAAAGTATTTGACCTCTCTAGTCAAAGAAGACAAAATACTTGGTGGAAAAGCCCTTGTTTTCTCATACAGAGGTCAGATGTTTCTTTCAGTCAATGACAATGTGTGTGGATATATTAGAAAGGATTTTTGACCACTTGTCTTTGCAAATCATCTCTAATACAGTTAAGTTGTATGACTGTTGCTTGGCAAATGGGAGCTTCTGTTCCCTTCACAGGATTATTATAGGGTTAATGTTTGGAAACTGTCTAGGCCACTTCATGACCTTAATGTGCTTCTGCTTGAGCTACTCCTTCATTGCTTGGGCTGTATGTTATGGATTATTATCATATTGGGAGGCCAATCCATGAGCCACCTTCAGTCTAGTGGTGGTGGGAAAGAGGTTGGCATGCAGCACTGTACGTTTACATGTCTCCCTCCATCCATTTCTTGACGATGTGATGTTGTCCTGTGTCTTGGCCAGACAAAAAACCTCAAAACATAATGTTACCACTTTCATGTGTGATGTTGGAGAAGGTGTTGTTCTTGGGATCATAGGCAGCATTTCTCTTCCTCCAAACACATCGAGTTGTGTTAATGCCAAAAAGTTTGATTTTGGTGTCATCTGATTCCAACACCTCCCAATCATATCCTAATCCAGTTTGATGTCCATTGGCAAACCTCAGGTGAGCCTGAACAGGTTCCTTCTGAAGCAGGGGTACCATACATGCACTGCAGGATTTTAATCCGCTGTGGTATTAAGTGTTTCCAATAGTTTTCTTAGTGATTGAGGTCCCAGCTGCCTTGAGATCATTTCCTAGCTCCTCCCATACAATTCTAAGGTGCTTTATCTCTTTTTTTCCTGGTTATTAAATTCCCACAAGGTCAAATCTTGTATGGAAACACAGACAGGCCTAAGATTGATGATTGATGATCATTTTGTATGTCCTAAAATTGGGAAGAAATGCACCAACAATTTGCTCATTAATATCCAGGAGCCCATTTCAGCCTTGTCGAGTTCTAAAATCTTGTCCCTGACATCCTTTGACAGCTTTTCTGTCTGCCCCATGTTGGCGAGTTTAGTTTGATTGACTGACTGATTCTATGGACTGCTTCTGCAGATTCAATGTGTCTTTTGTGCAGGTTACTATTAACAGGTGTGTTCAATTCAGATAACAAGTTGATTGGAAGTGCCATTTGATCTGCGGGATCAGAACTCTTAATGGTTGGCAGGGTATCAAATACTTATTTCCCTCAATGAAATATAAATTAATTAATATATATTCTTTAGAGTTAATTTCTGGATTTTCTTTTTGATATTCTGTCTTTCCATATTAGAATGCATATTATCATTAACATTAAAGACTGATCATGTCTTTATTAGTGGGCAAACCAACAAAATCAGCAAGGGATCAAATACTTATTCTCCTCACTGTATGTGCCACTCAGCTAAGGAACATGTGACACTGTGAACACTTAATATTTTGGTGTGTGTGTGTGTGTGTGTGTGTGTGTGTGTGTGTGTGTGTGTGTGTGTGTGTGTGTGTGAGTGTGTGTGTGTGTGTGTGTGTGTGTGTGTGTGTGTGTGTGTGTGTGTGTGTGTGTGTGTGTGTGTGTGTGTGTGTGTGTCTCTGTGTGTCTGTGTCTGTGTCTGTGTGTCTGTCTCTATGTCTGTGTGTCTGTCTCTCTGTGTGTGTGTGTGTGTGTGTGTGTGTGTGTGTGTGTGTGTGTGTGTGTGTGTGTGTGTGTGTGTGTGTGAGAGAGAGAGAGAGAGAGAGAGAGAGAGAGAGAGAGAGAGAGAGTTGGATTGGCACAATGTATTTAACAGTGAGCTATATGGTTATTTTATGTGTAAGTATGTGTGTAATATTTCAATATTTTGCAAAAGCTCAATTGTAAAGTCTATTTCTCATTTGCAATTGAGATGGTGAATAAAAAACAGTTCCCCAAAAGTTGGTGTGGCTAGGCTGACAGCTGGGAAACGTAATTGTTTTTTCCACGGAGAAGGGGCCAGGAGGTGAGGCGAGGCCACAAGCACAAGTGGAGGAAGCAAGGTCGCATATTGGAACGTGTCCTATGATTGACGTTCATGGTTACTACCACTTAACCTGATTTACATCATCTGGGCTGCGTTCGGCTACGTCACGCAGGGGCGTTCCCATGTGTGCGAGAGCATATCAGATGGCAAGAGTCAGGTAAACTACCACTAGTCGCAGGTGTGGGAAACCTTTTTCATTCGAAGGGCCACTTCCAATTCCTCCGAGGGCCGTATTAAGAACACAAACCTGCACTTCCCCCTGCACTTTAGGCCTACATTGAAGTCAGCCACTTTTAAAACAGACCCCACCTTCTGTAGGCCCCCTGAATGTAACTTAATTGTATTGCAAATGTAATTTCTAAGATTCCTTTACAAAATATGTCACCTTTCATGTGAAGCTGCATAACATTACAATTATATCAGGGGCCGAATAAAACAGCTTCAATCAAGGGCCACAAATGGCCCTCGAGACATAGGTTCCCCATCCCTGCGTGCATATGTAAATACACCCTATAATTTCGGTAAATGAGGTTAAAATTATTGCACTTATATATATATATATATATATATATATATATATATATATATATATATATATATATATATATATATATATATATATATATATATATATAACATGTTGTCCTGTCTCTGGTATGTGTATTGGTTTGCTTCTCTCGTTCTCATGTCACCTCTCATGCTCTGTTCACGTCTCCATGTCTCTGTCTATCCTTGTCTTGTTCTCTCTGCTTCTATCCCAACCCAACCCCCCTCCCAACTCAATGTGCTTCACAACATTAACAAATGCAAAAAGAAAGGAAACAGGGAAGAAAGAAGGAAATAAATTAGAGTCAAAGAACATTTAAAACATTAAAGGGACACTGTGCAATAAATGGTCAAAAAGGTACTGCAACTATGCTGCTTATTGAAACTGGGCTGCCTATTGCCAAATTTGATATTTACATCAAAGTTTACTAAGTAATAAACAAATATTTTCTAGTATGGTCCAAGTACAGTCATTTTTGCAGCTAAAAATGGCTATATTTGGAAATTCAAAATGGCGGACCATGGAGAAGATACCCCTTTTCATGTATGAAAAGTGCAATTTTTCCAGTCATAATGAATACTTAGAATTTGATGGTGGTGGTAAGTATTCATGAAAAAGGGTAAGAATGCATTCTGGAAATAAACAACTAAAAATCTCACACAGTGTCCCTTTAAGATAAGACATAAGGTAAAATAATAATAATAATAATAATAATAATAATAATAATAATAATAATAATAATAATAATAATAACAATTAAATAAAAAATAAAATAAACATAAAAATAAAAAATGAAAATGATATATAAATTAAGCTATGGGAGAGCCTCTGAGAACAGCATATAGGGCCAGTGTAAAAGCCCTGGTTCTGCTTCTCCTTCTGGGGTTCCTCAAAATGTCTACTTTCGTTATGTCTGAGTTATGTTTTGAGTACGTCTTTCCATATGATCATATGTTTCATGTTAAACAGTTCCATATGTTCGGTTAGTCTCGCAAGCCATCCTATGTACTAGTGATGGGCCAATGAAGCTTTGTTGAAGCTCTGAACCATTTAGGCACATTGCTTCAAAAATTGGGTTAGTACTTGAAGCTTCAGTAACAGGGCCCTCTCCTGGTGAAAAGCCATGTTTGCAATTAAACGGGCTCAATTCGATAAGATGAGATGTTGTGCCCTCATCATCTGCGACATTACCCCCAATATTGGACTGAGCTCATACTTTTGCACACTAACTTCCAGACATTTGACATTTTGGGCTACTGATGAGGCAGTTGAGGTAGACGATGTCACATTTATTTATTTATTAATTTATTATTAGGCTATTTTTTGGGCGATCAGAATAAAGCGTTGCTGAACATTAATGTCTTCTCCTTGTTGTGTTCATAACTTATGATGATGTTGTCTACTTGTCTATCAAGTGGGACTTATAGGCCTAATGACGGTCAATAAAATATCTATTCTCTCCACTGCAACCTGGCAGACGGCTCTGCAACAGGCCAAACACATTTGCGCGCGCCTGCTGGTTCGTGTGGCAGCGCGAAACACTGCAGCTGCTTTCGGAAAACTGAACCAGTTTACTGTTTCATACGTAATATATCACGTGGTTTTTCCGTACT
>NW_026945742.1:651066-666066 GCF_034702125.1 Engraulis encrasicolus
CTGGTCCTAACCTACGTGGACCTTTATGACTCTTCAATCTCTATCTATCTCTTCTTCCTCTGCCTTCTTGCTGTTTCTGCCTCTCCTCTCTACCTCTCCTTTTAAATACATCTTTCCCAGGTTCTTTCCCATTTGTTAAGCACTTTGAGTTGCATGCCTTGTACGATACAGTGCTATACAAATACAATTATTATTATTATTATTATTATTATTATTATTATTATTATTATTATTATTATTATTATTATATAAAGCTATCTGCTTTATTAGCAATTGATAGTCGCAAATCCACTGGAGAAGACCACTATAGATCCCCTTTTTCTTCGCACTGCGGCATATATAATAGCAGAGCCATTATTGCACATTTTCAATTATTCTATTTCCACTGGAGTTGTCCCTACACTATGGAAATTTGCACACATTACCCCGTTGCACAAGGGGGGTGATAAGACTGACCCTAACAACTATCGACCAATATCCAAGCTACCGTGTCTCTCAAAAATACTAGAGAAGTTGGTAAATGATCAGCTCAAAGAATTTCTAAATACCAATAATATTCTGAGCCCTCTCCAATCAGGCTTTAGGCCTAAACATAGTACAGTCACTGCTGCTACTAAAGTAATTGATGATATTATCACTTCTCTTGACAAAAAAAAACATTGTGCTGCCATCTTTGTGGACTTATCCAAAGCATTTGACACTGTGGACCACTCTCTGCTTCTACAAATTCTGCCTGGTATTGGTTTTAGTGCAAGTGCCTGTAAATGGTTCCAGAGCTACCTATCAAACAGACACCATACTGTAAAATTGGGTAATACTCAATCTGACCCCCTGCTAATAACCAAGGGGGTCCCACAAGGTTCAGTATTAGGTCCGGTACTCTTCACCATGTACATAAATAGCATACTCTCTCTCCTTTCCAACTGCTCTATTCATCTATATGCAGATGATACAATTTTGTATTGTGTTGCAGATTCTGTACAGCTAGCATTGGAGAATTTGCAGCAGTCTTTTAATATTCTACAAAATGCCTTCATTGGTCTTAAGCTTCTACTTAACGTAAGCAAGACTAAATGTATGGTCTTTACTCGATCTAAGCATGGCATGAAAAATGATTTTAATATATCTACTTTAGATGGGTCTGTTATTGAGAGAGTATCACATTATAAGTACCTGGGAATCTGGCTAGATGACAAGTTCACATTCAAGAAACATACTGACTGTCTTGTCACTACGCTCAGACAAAAGCTATCTTTCCTGCACAGAAATAAATATCACTTTCCTGTTTTCTGCAGAAAAAAGTTAATTGAAGCTACTTTTCTGTCTTCCCTTGACTATGGTGATGTTATTTACAGACATGCACCACTCTCTAATCTGAAGGCACTTGACACTGTCTATCATTCAGCTCTTCGTTTTATTACTGGGGATCCATATAGCACTCATCATTGCCTGTTATATGATAAAGTTGGGTGGGCTCCACTTTCTCACAGAAGGGACATGCATTATTTTAGTTTTATTTTTAAGGCCCTCACTGGTAAACTCCCATTTTATATTTCATCTCTTTTAGTTTGGCACTCCAACCCATATCAAACCCGCAGCAGCAACTTTTTACTGGAGGTCCCTTATGCCCGCACTGAACTGGGTAAAACGGCTTTTAGTGTCTGTGGACCTTCACTTTGGAATACCCTACAACAAAGGATAGGTCTTCAAGCCTTGGTGTCTTTAGAACATTTTAAAGTAATACTGGGAAGTTTTTTATCACATACTTGTACTTGTTTTAACTCATAAGTTTTAATTCATAGTTTGTCTTAATTTTTACCTCTTATATGATTTATGTTGCATTGTGTATGTTGTATATATATATGATTTTATATGTGTAATTGTTTGTTTTACTCGACATCATTGTAAATGAGGGCTGGGCTCTCAATGATTCTTCGAGTTTAAATAAATGAAATGAAAAAATGAAATGAAGTATTATTATTAGCTTGCTATAATGTAGGCCTATTCACAGCTCCTTCCCAACAGGTGAGCCAGTCGAGTCGCCAACATAAATCAAATCACTAAATAAATAACAACATAAATAAAAAAAACAACTTTGTCTTTCTTTGTCTTTCTTAATGTGATATGGATCCCCCTGGGTCTGGAATAAAGAATGAATTGAATTGTAAATGTAAAATAACAACTGAAAAGAACAAACACAAAATATGTGAACACCCTGAATCTAGATTTTTCTAGATTTTAAAAAGTAAACAAAATACCTTAATCTATAACAAAATACATGTTCTCCCCCAAACCCAATAAAACACCCCCGCTGAAATGGTACGCTCCGCCTAGGCCTAGTGCACAACCCAACACCCCCCCATTATCTACACAGTGAAAGAGTCCCGCGGTCTCGCCCAAGAAAGAAGGAAGTGTATGGAATCAGCTGGTGAGTCTTCTGAAAGCTATAGCTTTTGTAAACAACCCTAAAAACATGAAACTGAAAACACGGCCGTGTGTGATTGTGTTTTGTTACTGGCACGGCGTTGTTGTTTTTTTTAGCAGATGAATGATTGTTTAGAAATATAGCGCGTGTTGAACACCCGAGTAGTAAAAACAAACTCTCCCAAACAAACTCTACAATATCATTTTAGTCCTTCAGTCCTTCGGTACTTTTTTATTTTTGTAATTTAGGATGCAGTTCTTTAGTGCCGCTTGTAATGGATTACACATCTCTACCCAAATGATTCAGATGCAACAATGTCTTCATTTCAGTGTAGCAGTTGCATTATGTTGTGTGTTCTGGGAATCTATTCTATTCTATTCTATTCTATTCTATTCTATTCTATTCTATTCTATTCTATTCTACAGGCCTTATCATAAGTTTTGTGACCTATACATGTTGTTAACTAACCTGACTAATCAATCAGTCGCTCATAGTAAAGCTACAACCCTCCCAAGTGAAGTTTTATAGACTACAAAAGTAATTTTGTTGCACAAAAGAAAGGTTAATCATTGCAATGAACACAACACATTTCGGCTGGACAAAAGTTTGTGAAAAATGAAGAGATAAATAGAATGTTACCTTAACCTTGATAGCCTACACAATCAAGTGTCATACTTAATCATTGAATCACTCTCACCTCTTCAGAAAATCAGCATTGGGTGTGTAGCCTATCCTATTTAAGGTCATTCATGTTTTCAACATTCATGTTTTATTTAATCAAACACCTGCAGCACTCATGCCTCTCACCCCATATAAGCGCTGTATCATATTTCAGGCACCATGCATTTGTCTTTGTATTGTTTATCTCCAACATCATACAGTTTTGATGCGATCAGCTCTAAACAGACTGATCTTGGGATCATGATGACTTCTTAATCTTAGCCCCATTAGTCTTTATTAGCCCGAATTAGGCTGCAAACTATTGTAGGACTGTTTTGTGACAGGGCTGTGGGAGAGGCTTCTTTGGTGGACGACACCCATCTGCACTATTCCTCACCATGTGCGGCATATTGTGTCATGGGAAATAATCACCCCAGTTCAGATTTTTACTCAGTTAGATAACTGTGGTGAACTTGCGTAAAACTTCTGATCTGACAAAGGCACTCAATTCTACACCCAAAAGAAGTGTTGTCACTTGGGTAGGCTACAGGATTGGCCAGCCCAGTAGTAACCAGACATGAACCAGTAGTAACCAGACAGGAACGCCATTGAGCATGTCAGGGGTAGGATGGAAGAGGAGGCATGGAAGACAAAACCTAAACATCTGGATAACTCTGGGAGTGGGAGGCAGGCAAGACTGCTTTCTTTACAATGCCAAATGACTTGGATCTTACAGCACCAGTAGGCCTACTTCATTTTTCTGATGTTTTGTAACACATTTGTGCTTTTGAAGTGACCTATCTGCTCATTTTTCCACGTTATTTTCTGTAGGTGACACAACTTTTGCCTAGCCAAAATCTGCCCTGTCCATGTTCTTTGATTGAATAATTGATATTCAGGTTATTAGTTTTTGATCCAACAACATGGATAGGTGAAAACGCATATGGAAAGGACTGTATTCCATGTTCTGTACTATGTTGTGTAATTCTATTGTATTCCATTCCGTTTCTACTCTACTCTATTGTAGGTCTATTCTATTGTATTCCAGTCTATACCAGTCTATTGTATTCCATTCTTGTCTACTCAATTATATTGTATACCATTCAAGTCTACTCAATTATATTGTATATACCATTCTAGTCTGCTCAATTCTGTTGTACTCCATTCTAGTCTACTCAATTCTGTTCTATTCCATTCTACTTTCTACTGTATTCTATTGTATTCAATTCTACTCTATTGTATTCTACTCAATTCTGTTCTATTGTATTCCATTCTAGTTTACTCATTTTTTGTATTCTATTCTACAGTTCTCAATTCTATTGTGTTTCACTCTACTCTACTCAATTTTATTGTGTTCCATTCTACTCTGCTCTACTGCATTGCATTGTATTCCAATCTAGTCTCCTCAATTCTATTGTGTTCTATTGTAAAGGGTGTGAGCTGTGGACAAATGCAGCCGGATGAGAAGAGAGGAAGAGAAGGAGAGCTGGAGAAAGAAGAGAGGAGAGAAGCAGAGGATGAACAGAAGAAAGAAGAGAAGAGAGAGCTCCTCGGAGAGGAGAAAGAGAGGAGAAGAGAAGCAGCGGACATAGAGAAGAGAGAGAGGGGGAGAGAGGTGTTAGAGTTGAAGAGAGGAGAGGACGCAGGAGAAAGGAGAGGGGAGGAGGAAGAAGGAGGGAAGAGGAAGAGAGGAGAGGAGGATGAAGAAAAGAGGAAGAGAGGAGAGGAGGATGTAGAGAACAGGAGAGGAGAGGATGATGAAGAGAAGGGGAGGAGCGGAGGAGAGGATGAAGAGAAGAGGAGAAGAGGAGAGGATGATACATCCACTGGAATCGGCAGCACGGACTCCGGTCAGTTCACAATTTGTGTGTGTGTTTGTGTGGCAGCATGTGCATGCGTGTGTGTTTGTGTGGCGTTTGTGCAGCGTGTGCGTGCGCGCGCGCGTGTGTGTGTGTGTGTGTGTGTGTGTTAGGGTGGCATGGACACACACACACACACACACACACACACACACACACACACACACACACACACACACACACACACACACACACACACACACACACACACACACACACACACACACACCCACTCATTCCCACTGTTGTCGTTGTGTGTGTAGAGTGTGTGCCTCCTGAGGACTGGGGCTGGGAGTGCCTGGTGGTCCTGCGTGACCTGCTGACGGACCGGAGCGTAGTGGAGGCCAAGAGAGAACAGCAGCGCACCCTACAGGTGTGGAGAGGCATGAACACTGTGGAGGTAGAGCAGCAGCAGCGCTCCCTACTGGTGTGGAGAGGCGTCAACACTGTCGGGGGGCAGCAGTGGGGCGGTTACCCCACCTTATGGATTAAAGATGTCCAGGAGACGGTGCGGCGAGCAGCCTGGGACCACTTCCCCTCCCTGCCACCAGAGGGCGCCACACAACAGGAGCTGCACACCTACCTCCAGTAAGGGACAGATCAGTCATTCTCAAACTGGACTATATTCCAAGTGGGCCTTGAAATCCTTTTCTGAGAAATTGAAATAATGTTTGTGTACTGTTTACCAAATCTTATTGACACATGTTACATGTCAACGAATCATCTCCTCTTCTTACCTCAGCCTCATACAGGAAGTGCTGACGGGGGAGCTGCTGCGATTGGCTCCCCTGCTCAGGGAGGCGGGACTTCTGGCTGCTGTGATTGACAGCTACCACGTCCATACAATGAGCCAGCTGGAGCGGCTGCTGCAGAGAGAACTGGACTCAGATCAGCTGTTCATACTGCTGAGGTGGACACTCAAGACATACCTGAGGTACACACACACACACACACACACACACACACACACACACACACACACACACACACACACACACACACACACACACACACACACACACACACACACACACACACACACACACACACACACACACACACTCAAGACATACCTGAGGTACACACACAGATTCTGTAAGACCAGATGCGCCACTGGTTGGTTTCACGGTGTCCGGTTTCTGAAACAAGGCAGGTTTGTATTAGTTCTATGGCAGATTTAGAGCTGTAGTTGCAGTTCCACCCTTATCCATGTGGCGGCCCGGAGACCAGAATGAATGGAGTCCTATGGAGCAAAACCCCTCATGGTGCCTTTATCTCAGTATATGATTTTTCTTGTGTAATTAGGATGTTGCTTTCGAAAGACTATATATAGGTTATCTTTCACACACCGCGCTCTTCCGTCTTGTTGGTGCGTCTCTGAAGTAATCTAGTAGTAGGGAATGGATCGCACTCAATTTTTCTTCTTTCTTGTGGTTTTATTTTATTTTAACTTTGCAGGGACTGACATGACAGACGTTTCGGCTGCACAGAGCCTTCTTCAGTGTCACAAATTCAGTCTATTTCCTGAAGTCTTTTAAAGGAGCAACCTCCTTGTCACCTGTTTCTAATTGCTCATTAGAGATGGCGCAGCAGGTGCCCCACCACATCAAGCTTTTACGCCGTTCATTAAGTGGGGTGCCCTCTGCGCCACCTGTTGGAGCATAACAGACACTTCAACCAACAACAGTGACACAAAAGATAGAGAAGGGAGCAAACATTAAAAAACAGCCTAGCCAGTTACAGAAAACAAGTTAGTTCAAAGTCCTCATTCATGCCTTTCGGGGACATTGACTGAAGATGGTACATCCAGAATGCTTCTCTTTGTAGAAGCATCTTGTCCAAGTTGCCTCCTCTTCGTGGTGTGTGTACTTGTTCGATGCCTATACATTTTAATTCTTGTTTTTCTCCATGAAGTGTCTGGCAACCGGTGACGTTATGTCACCTCTTCTGATGGCTGATTTATGTTCACTTAATCTAGTTTTTAATGATCTTATGGTCTTACCCACATATGACATCTGACATGGACATTGTAAAAGGTAAATCACCTTTGTAGAAGTGCACGTAATTAAAGAGTCGATTTTATAAACTTTTCCTGTTTGATGATTTGTAAATGAATTTGTTTTTAGAATATGCGGGCAAGCCGCACAATTTCTACACGGGAAACATCCTTTTATGAAGGAAGCTCTTTTGTCCTCACGAACCACGTCAGATCTCACAAGTAGGTTACTTAGGTTATTGGACCGTTTGTAGGTAAATAGAGGGCGTGTAGAGAATGTATTCTTCAGAGAGGGATCTGTCGCCAAGATGTGCCAGTGTGCGTCAACAATATGTTTTATCTGTCTCGATAGGCCGTTATAAGTTAAAGCGTAATTCACAGAGAAAGGTCGCGACTGCTTTTTGGATTTCATTAAGAGTTCTGAACGCTCAGAGCATCTGACCTTCTCGTATGCCGTGGATAGCCACTGGTCTGGGTAGCCCCGTGCGCGGAAACGATTGAGTAGCGCAGTAGACTGGTTTTCAAATTCCGCGTCTGTGTCACAGATACGGCGGATCCTATACAATTGACTTAGTGGTAAACCCCTCTTGAGTGGGACGGGGTGGTGACTATCGGCACTTAAGAGTGTGTTTTTGTCAGTGCTTTTTCGAAAGACAGTGGTTGAGATTTCGTTGTTCTGTTTAGAGATAAGAACATCTAAAAAATGAATGGACTTCAGATCCCTCTCGGATGAAAACGTAATTGTAGGTGCTCGAGAATTCAGAAAGGTGATAAAATTCAGAAGTTCACTCTCACTCCCTCCCCAAATCATGAAACAATCGTCTATGTAACGAAACCAGACCTTGACAGAACTTATGAAAGGGTTATTATAGACAAAATCCTCTTCAAACTTCCCCATAAATAAATTGGCATAGCTGGGGGCCAATGGAGTGCCCATTGGCCCCCACAAGAAAGAAGAAAAATTGAGTGCGATCCATTCCCTACTACTAGAAAGACTATATATATAGAAAATACCCACGGCTGAGTTTTAGATCTTTTGAGTGATTTTAAGTGTCTATGACGTCACATCCTTAGCAAAATGCTAGCGAGTAGTGTGCAACAAAAACGCCTCCTGTAACAAATCAAACGGACATATGTGCTTTTTTAGTAAACTTTTCAGTGAAGCCCTGATTAGAATCTCCAGAACGACATTCAAATCTGAGCTTTGTTGAGGAGACAAATTACGATTTTTAGCATCTAGCTCCATTGGGTTCCATTCATTCTGGTCTCCGATGCGTGACTAGTGGAGAACTCATTGGAACTGCAGCCAAAAACCATAGAACTAATACAAGCAACTGGTACAATGGGGCTTAATAGCAAGTGGCAAGGCTGTTCTATACGGGCTGTGGTACACACACACACACACACACACACACACACACAGACACACACAGACACACAGACACGCACACACAGACACGCACACACACACACAAATTTATCATCAATGTGATTATTTGTGATTCATGGTGTGTGTGTGTGTGTGTGTGTTTCAGCACTGTGCTGGCTCATCCTGATATTGCTGCTGACGTGGCTGACGTGTCCGTTCTGGACGTGATGCGACTGGGGGAGTGGCTACACAACGCCAAGAGCAAAACACTAGACACCACACAGGTACGGGAATATAGAGGTGTGTGTGTGTGTGTGTGTGTGTGTGTGTGTGTGTGTGTGTGTGTGTGTGTGTGTGTGATGTTGGGGGAGTGGCTACACAACGCCAAGAGCAAAACACTAGACACCACACAGGTACGGGAATGTGTGTGTGTGTGTGTGTGTGTGTGTGTGTGTGTGTGTGTGTGTGTGTGTGTGTGTGTGTGTGTGTGTGTGTGTGTGTGTGTGTGTGTGTGTGTGTGTGTGTGTGTGCTCGCCAGGGGTGGAACTTAAACATTTTCCCCACCAGTCACTGTGGCAGGTGGATTCTAAAATCTACCAGTCACTCAAAATGTTTACCAGTCGCCATTTTTACCAGTTCATATTCAACCGTCCCAAACATAATAATGCCAAGTCAGATCATTTTCTGATCAATACTTTTGTTTCAGATGTCATAAATACAGTTATTTTGATGGCAATAACTGTTTTCATTATCAATTTTCTTAAACCTTTGATGTTGGATGCTACGTATTATTCAGCATTAACCTGGACACCTGTAGAAAAATCAAGGTGACGGGTGGGTTGACATTTCACCTGCCAAAGGCCAAATTCATCCGTCATTGGCAGGTGGATGGCAGTGGTGTAGTCTACGTAGAACGCCGGTATACGGAGTATACCCACTTCTAAATTTCAGGGATTTCAGTATACCCACTTAAAATTGATTGATCCATTATTTAGAACAGCACAAATATATACAGTATACCCACTTCAAAAAATGCTCAAATATACAGTATACCCACCATAAAAAAGTAGACTACACCACTGGTGGACGGGTGCTTGTTCCCTTGTGTGTGTGTGTGTGTGTGTGTGTGTGTGTGTGTGTGTGTGTGTGTGTGTGTGTGTGTGTGTGTGTGTGTGTGTGTGTGTGTGTGTGTGTGTGTGTGTGTGTGTGTGTGTGTTTGCAGGTGGTCTTATTTAGTGAGAGGTCTGCATTAGAATTCATTAGAGTGCTGTCAAAAACGGCCTGACCTCTTTTGGCGCTGTGATTGGTCAGTCAACATTCTAGGGCGATTCTATATTCATGAAAGTTGGCGTTACTGGTTGTGTGTGTGTGTGTGTGTGTGTGTGTGTGTGTGTGTGTGTGTGTGTGTGTGTGTGTGTGTGTGTGTGTGTGTGTGTGTGTGTGTGTGTGTGTGTGTGTGTGTTTGTGTGTGTGTGTGTGTGTGTGTGTGATAGGAGTATGTTGAGCGTTTTCTGGAGCGTGTGCTGGACAAGGAGGAAGAGGAGGGACTGTCATGTGACCAGGGTGATGAGGAGGCCTTCATCAGGATACACCAGGATGTCACACAGGTACACACACAAATTGTACATGGCATTTACAGATGATGTGTATGACACAATTAATGTCTTTGTATGCTTCATATTGTCCCCTTAATGCACGCCATTATAAATTAGCACAGTGATTCTCAAACTATGGGCCGGGGCCCACTGGTGGGCCCTGCAGGTATTCCAAGTGGGCCTTGAAATCATTTTCAAAATACAATAGTCATATTTTGGTGTGTGCTACTGTTGATTTATTTGAGTTTTATTCTTAATTTGGTCAGAGGTGGGCCCGGAACATTTTTCACAATTTCGAATGGGCCCCAAGTTGCAGAAGGGTAATGACCAAGTCGTAATGTATTACCAAAGGCCCCGTGCATTTTCATAGTAGTGTAGTACTATAGTAATAATTAACTTTCAACGTCTATTACATTACTCCTCTCCTCTCCTTTCCTTTCCTCTCCTCTCCTCTCTTCTCTTCTCTTCTCTCCTCTTCTCTTCTCTCCTCTCCTCTCCTCTCCTCTGCTCTCCTCTCCCCTCCTCCTCCTCTTCTCTTCTCTTCTCTTCTCTCCTCTCCTCTCCTCTCCTCTTCTCTTCTCTTCTCTTCTCTTCTCTTCTCTTCTCTTCTCTTCTCTCTCTTCTCTTCTCTTCTCTTCTCTTGTCTTGTCTTGTCTTCTCTTCTCTTCTCTTCTCTTCTCTTCTCTTCTCTTCTCACTTCTCTCTTCTCTTCTCTTCTCTTCTCTTTCTCTTCTCTTCTCTTCTCTTCTCTTCTCTCCCCCTCTTCTCTTCTCTTCTCTCCTCTCCTCTCCTCTCCTCTCCTCTTCTCTTCTCTTCTCTTCTCTTCTCTTCTCTTCTCTTCTCTTCTCTTCTCTTCTCTTCTCTTCTCTTCTCTTCTCTTCTCTTCTCTTGTCTTGTCTTGTCCTCTCCTCTCTTCTCTTCTCTTCTCTTCTCTTCTCTTCTCTTCTCTTCTCTTCTCTTCTCTTCTCTTCTCTTCTCTTCTCTTCTCTTCTCTTCTCTTCTCTTCTCTTCTCTTCTCTTCTCTTCTCTTCTCTTCTCTTCTCCCCTCCTCTCCTTCTCCAGTGTCTGGGTGATGTATCTGAGAAGGCTGCTGACGTCAGTCCTTTCATGAAGAGGGACGTGAACACTGTGTGTTTGATTCAGCTCTACTCCTTCACACTAAGGTGTGTGTGTGTGTGTGTGTGTGTGTGTGTGTGTGTGTGTGTGTGTGTGTGTGTGTGTGTGTGTGTGTGTCTGTTACCTTGATCATGTCTAGTTCCTCCTCTAGTTGTCTGCAGTATTGTGTGTGTGTGTGCGTGTGCGTGTGCGTGTGTGTGTATATACATATGTACAGTATATGCCGCTGTGTGTGTGTGTGTGTGTGTGTGTGTGTGTGTGTGTGTGTGTGTGTGTGTGTGTGTGTGTGTGTGTGTGTGTGTGTGTGTGTGTGTGTATGTTTGTGCGTGCGTGCCTGCGTGTGTGTGTGAGTTCTACACCTTTCATACCGGGGGTCGGCCCATTAGTGTGACAGATCCGCGCGACGCTCAGGCTACATGGGCTACATGTGGGCACATCTTCTCAGACAGAAAAACACATGCCTTTACTGACGCTTTGGGTTTGGAATTGATTTGGTTTAGGAATACGTAGGTTTAACTTTTCAATTCACTTAAAAGTGAATATTTACAAAATTATTACGCTAAAACAATTGTGTACTGACGTAAACAGAACAAGCCTTTACGCATGGTTGGTGTTTGGAATTGTTTTGGTTTGGGAATAGTTTTTAAACATGTATAGTCAGACCTATGGGCTGTCGGACTAACAGGATTTCGGACAAAACAGGATTTTTGACTAACAGGATTTCGGACAAAACAGGATTTTTGACTAACAGGATTTCTCACTGACGGGATGTTGGACCAATGACATGGAACCTTCATACCATGGTGAATAGTGTGTATGTGTCTGGCTCATACAGCTTTATACATGCGTGTTTGTGTGTGTGTGTGTGTTTGTGTGTGTGTGTCTGTGGGTGTGTGTGTGTGTGTGTGTGTGTGTTTGTGTGTGTGTGTCTGTGGGTGTGTGTGTGTGATGTGTTTAGGTTTGCAGCGCTGGAGGTAAAGCGCATGAAGCGCATGACGGGTGCGGAAGACGGAAGGATAAGGAACCTGTTCAGAACCCTCAGAACTCTCAGGTGAGATAACGACCCTGTTCAGAACACTCAGAACCCTCAGGTGAGATAACGAGCCTGTTCAGAACCCTCAGAACCCTCAGGTGAGATAAGGAACCTGTTCAGAACTCTCAGGTGAGATAACGACCCTGTTCAGAACTCTCAGGTGAGATAACGACCCTGTTCAGAACTCTCAGGTGAGATAACGAGCCTGTTCAGAACCCTCAGGTGAGATAAGGAACCTGTTCAGAACTCTCAGGTGAGATAACGACCCTGTTCAGAATACTCAGAATCCTCAGGTGAGATAAGGAACCTGTTCAGAACTCTCAGGTGAGATAACGAGCCTGTTCAGAACTCTCAGGTGAGATAACGAGCCTGTTCAGAACTCTCAGGTGAGATAACGACCCTGTTCAAAACTATTTGAATGATATTATACTAATAAATATATATCACTAAATAATCTGACATTTAATGTGTATTTATATAATGTACACTAATATGTATTTATATAAATAAATACCAGTAAATGCTAGTATACACTAGTAATAATAAATAAGAATTATTATGAATAATATGAATGAATATAAATAAATACATTTACATGTAATAGTATATAACTGTATTTATTTATAAAATGAAATAAAAAAATATAGATGAAAACTTGTAATGCACCACTAACTAATGTAGCACCACTGATGTGTGTGTGTGTGTGTGTGTGTGTGTGTGTGTGTGTGTTATCAGCTGTGCAACATCAAAGGGAAAAAACAGGAAGGGTGGAAACGTTAAAGAGAGGAACATCATCCACCTGTTCAGGACAATCAGGACCTGCAAAGAAGTCAGGTGAGTTGATTTGATGCAGACCTGAGGACCATTCCTCTGAAATGGATGAGACACATACAGTATGCTATACAAGATATCAGTCATTGTAACTTTCTGGGGTTGTTGACAGTCGTGGCGTACTGAATCAAACTCGCTAATGCTAACTAGCCGCTAATTTTGAGAGTAAAGGTGCGTCAACTCGCTAATGCGGCCACATTAACAAGTTTGAAAACAAAATTACATTTAAAATACACACTTACATGTTAAAAACGAGTTGACATTTCATAAATAGGTTTTTCCATGCATAGGTTTCTTTATTACACAGACGCGTCGTTCTGCTTTCCTCAGTGTGTAATATATACAAGTGACAACAGGTCACACCCATCCCATTCCATTTCCCCACCACCCAATGGGGGCTCAATGATAATTTACATCAATGATTTCATTACATCAAGCACATAGGATGCATAGGACATTTACACATGTACAAACAAAACAAACCTACAAAACACAAAACACTTTTACAATTACAATTTGGCAAATGACAAATGCAAATCCTGAAAACAACTTTACATTTCACAAAACACATGTACAAATTGGAAAACACAATTGCATTTCACAAAACACATAAATTGATTGCACCACTGGGCCACCCTAAATTATGCTACACGCTGACATGCTAGTGGCGTTATTGTGCTGTCTGCAGGAAGTTCGTGTTGCAGCTAGCATCTGAGAGTGTCTATTATGCTACATGCTGACATGCTAGTGGCGTTATTGTGCTGTCTGCAGGAAGTTCGTGTTGCAGCTAGCATCTGAGAGTGTCTATTATGCTACATGCTGACATGCTAATGGCGTTATTGTGCTGTCTGCAGGAAGTTCGTGTTGCAGCTAGCATCCGAGTGTCTATTATGCTACACGCTGACATGCTAGTGGCGTTATTGTGCTGCAGGAAGTTCGTGTTGCAGCTAGCGTCTGAGGCTCATGATGATGCCCACAGCACATTGGGATTCTTACAGGAGCTGCACGAACGCACCACAGATGAGCTGATACACACAGCAGCACGCAACTTGGAGGTAACACACACACACACACACACACACACACACACACACACTGCATGTGTAACGGAGGCAAATTAGCAGAGTATGTAATTTTAGTAAACCTCCCTCCCGAAGCCTCGTACAGTATCAGTAGTCTATTACTTTACATTACATTACAATTACATTACTCTTAGCTGACGCTTTTTAACTTAATTCAAACAGAAACACAGAACACATATGTAAGAAAAGTCAACAGCGTCTATTCTGCTTACGCAAACTAGCTAAATTCAATGTGGACAAAACAATGATGACACTTTTTTATAAGGCCTACATTGAATCCGTTTTATCCTTTTCTATATGTTGCTTGTTTAACCCCTTAAGACGCGGCTTAATACATTTGTTGTTACCAGTATGGTAATGACCAAGTCGTGGTGCATTTCTAAAGGGCCTGTGTTGTGTCATAGTATTGTAGTGCTGTGGTAGTTACATTTCAATGACTATTACAGCGTGCCACTGGAGGTACGGCGCGCATTAAGGGGTTAATAACCTCAGCGTGAAAGCTAGGAACTCTCTTACGAAAATTGTTAAGGTCAGTGGCAAAATCATAGGTGCCCAGCAAAGCAGCCTCACTGACCTGCACAGGAAAGCCACCCTGAGGAAGGCAGAGTCTATTTTATCAGTTAGCGCCCACCCTCTCCACTCAGAATTCCAGCTTCTACCCTCCGAATCACGCGTTAGGTTCCCCTCTGTCAAAACTAATAGGTTTAGGTTTTCATTTGTCCCCAGTGCCATCTCCCTGTTAAATTCCAATCCTAATGGATCACTGGCTAGATCCTTGGTGTGTTTTTATGGCATTGTATGGTGTGATGTGTAAGTTTAATTTTGTTTTATTTATTATGATGTTTCTTGTGCTACTTTTAACTCTATTCATGGTCGTGTTTTAAACCCTGCATTTTATGGTTTGTTCTGTTATATGTTGTCTATATGTTGTTGACTTGCTGCACACTTAATTGCCCCTTTGGGGACAATAAAATTGAAACTTGAACTTTTTTATATCCAAAGCGACTTACAGTTATTTTTTTATCATTGTTGTT
>NW_026945742.1:673566-683566 GCF_034702125.1 Engraulis encrasicolus
TAGACTCAACATAGAACCACCACATTGACAGCCAAAAATAAGGACTAACAGACTATACTGCGGGGTAATCACCACAAATATGTAAACTATCAACTGTCTTGGTAGTGATGATCACAACAGTTTTACCATCTGTGATGTTTATCTGAAGTTATTACTACGAACAGCAAGTCTTGTCATATTCCCTGCATCGCATTTGCTGTGTGCTACGCCCACTTCTAGGCACTAACATTCGCAACGCTTAAGCAGTTCTGAGACGCTAAACAGCTAATTTTGCTAATGCGGAAGTCGGCCCTAGGACACAGTGGAGAGGTTGCTTCTCTTTGGCTATGTCTCAAATTATGCACTTTGGTCAGTGCACTGACAGTCAGTGCACAGTGCACACAGTGCACTGAGGTCTTTAGTACATAGTGTCATGGAAAAACTTGAGCACTATGCACTGTGCCCTCGCTGGAAGTGACGGATGGGCATGTTAACAATGCACATCGTCTGGTGCTTGTATTTCCATGTCCTTCACCCCAAAGGACAACAATCACACATACAATACTTTGGTTGGCATGAAAAGGTTGGTGTCCCATCAACATTACTTACAGAATTAAGAGACTGTTGACCAAACTCTTCTACTGAACTGAATGCCACATTTCCTCCGTGTCATTGTCAACATTTAGTGCGTGCAGTGTCCATCATTCAAGCACTGCTTTTTTCCGACATTGTTAGGGGATCATCCTGGCACTTTCAGTGCACTGGCTCAACTGAAATTTTCAGCATGAGCGCCCTAAGCACTGAAAAACAGTGCCCGAAGTGCACAAGTGCGGCATTTGAGACACAGCTTTAGTCTTATTTACTCGGAGGATACATTAATGTTGGTTCTCTTTGCTGAGCTGTGTGATGGTTTCTTTCTTTCTTTTGATATGCTGAATGATATGCATGATATATTTATAGTTATGGATGATGGTGATGAGGAACAACACTTCCTATTTGTTGTTGTTGCTGTTTCAGTACAGAACTGTTGTGTATACACTTCTGTAAATTTTTGGTGTGTGTGTGTGTGTAGGACAATGCTATCAGTGTTGCAACTGTGCACTGTGCCTTACCCTGTTCTTGTTTAAATTGCTCCTTGTAAGTCGCTTTGAACAAAGGCGTCTGCTAAATACTAATGTAATGTAATGTTAATGTAGTGTGTGTGTGTGTGTGTGTGTGTTTGTGTTTCCNTGATTTTCAAAATGCCAAATAAAAATACATCAGAAGCTACAGTAGCCTACATGCACTTCGTTCTTCTTGTATTGCATTCAACGATTTTGAAGCATCTGCAATTGATATGCGAGGATTCGTCATCCCGAAATGTTATGTCCACATTTATCCCTTAGCACTGAGAACCAGTGCTGATAGGACTGATAGAATGCTCATTGGTCATTTAAAGGGACACTGTGCAGGAAATGGTCAAAAAAGGTACTGCAACTACAGTATGCTGCTCATTGAAACTGGGCTTCCAATTGCCAAATTTGATCTTTACATGAACGTTTACTAAGTAGTATGGCCCAAGTACCATCCCATAATACTACCAGTACTGACCATCCCATAATACTACCACTTCCAATCTTTGCCGGAAGTACGTACACTGTGAAAAATTATATCAGTGATGAGTCATGGTAACTTATATAATTTAGTTATTCTCCTATAGACTGCAATGGCAACATCGTGGTTTAACTTGAAATTTTAAGTTCACCAGCTGCCTCAGAATTCCAAGTTAATTTAAATCTTTATTGTAACTTCAATTGCAATTCAAAGCTTCACACAACTTACAATAAGGATTTAAATTAACTTGGAATTCTGAGGCAGCTGGTATTTTTTAAAAAAAATTGTTTTATTTGTTTCAATGAACGCGTCAGTGCCAGCAGAATGGTTAGTCATTGTGTCATAGTGTATGGACAAGCTAGTCAAATCGATTTGTCACTCTTCAGGAGGTTTTCTGAAGCGAAATGTTATTTAGAATGGATGGAAAATGTTGTAAATTCGTCTTAATATTACATTGATCAGATAAGATTTCACTAGATATACATTCAGAGTATGACATTTATTGAAAGGTTTTCTCATTGCAAAATCGAAAAAATAGTCAACTCTGATTGAGGTGTCAAAGTGCGCCCTCTACCACCCCTTTTTCCTTGTCTTACAGGCCCATGTGAATAAAAATATAGAACTGTAAAGCAACATAAATTTGAAACAATTCACTGATATGGTATAAAGTGCACTTACTGTCTTGTGAAATTCTTGGGAAATATTGTAATTTTGCGTGGAGCGTAATCATAAAGGGCACACGAGGCATAGAGTAATGTAATGCAGTACAGTGCTTAAGCCTTATTAATAAGCCTTATTGTTGTGTTGCATACTTGTTTTCTCTTTCCCTTCTACTGCTTTTGATTAGAGAGAGTCAATATTTACCTGTGAGCAATTCACCAATTCAGATCACATTTATAGACACAAATCCAATGGAAATTATACAGTGCTTAACACATCAGCTTGGTAAATCATTTT
Organism: Engraulis encrasicolus; assembly: GCF_034702125.1. NCBI lineage: Eukaryota > Metazoa > Chordata > Actinopteri > Clupeiformes > Engraulidae > Engraulis > Engraulis encrasicolus. The sequence continues at coordinate 676,096 of NW_026945742.1, forward strand.
GCATGTCAAGACTTATACTATGACCTATAGGGCCTAAATGTTTTGGGGGGTGAGATAGTTTCATGCATTCAGTGACAAAGCTTTTTGAGTGATATGACAAAATGTGCAGAAAAGCTGAGAATGGTATACAACCATTGCACGGTGGACGAAAGCATTTGCTATATGCTGAAAACTATGAGAAACTGATTTTATCATGTGCACAGCGAACACCAGGAAGTCACAATTGAACAAAAACTTTTGAGAATTGTTATTCTGCTGTGAGAAGTGTACAAAACCAATTGAGAAATACTGTAAGACCTCAGTGCACTGACACAAGTGAGTGGTTTGAGACATAGGGTCTCTCTCTCTCTCTCTCTCTCTCTCTCTCTCTCTCTCTCTCTCTCTCTCTCTCTCTCTCTCTCTCTCTCATCCTAGAGGACAAATGTAGACTACTGCCGTCCTCTTGTGGAGAATGTTAAACCCCTGTGTCATTCTCATGCATTAAGCATTCTTAATATGGTCAATTTTCAATATCTCTAGCACTCCAGGAATTAGAGTGAGACTACAGCCAATATACATTTCATGATGTCATGAACCTATACAATGATTTTATTAACAAAAATATGTCTTATATACACTCAATCGTGGTAAATCAAAGGGAATTCAAAAATGTATGTAATAACTATGGTAATTATTCCCTTTGCATCTTTAATTCTGAGTGACTCAGCCTCTCTGTGATGATCTTATACCTGGACACCTATATTGTCCGTCAGTACAATTCATTTTGAAATGTTCTTCTTTGTTGTTTTATCTTATTTGGATGTTTACTAAATTTCACTGATCCCCGTCCCAACTCTTTTGAGACGTGTTGGATTTATCAAATTAGAAATGAGTACATATGTCCCCCAAAACAATATTTTTTCTCGGTTTTAACACTTAATATGTTGTCTTTTCACTATTCTCCATCTAATGAATAGATTGAATGTTTTGAAAATGATAGCATTTTGATTGTATTCACTGTTTACCAAACGTCCCAACTTCATCGGAGTTGGGGTTAGTACCAGCAAAGATACCAGTGTGCGGTGATTCATCTTTCATTTACTTGGATTACTCTTACTGCACATCACCAGCACCTGGACAAGTGGTTGTGCACAGGGACGTGACTTTGAAATATATAGAACTGTAAAGCAAAATAAATTTGAAACAATACACTGATACTGTATAAAGTGCCCTTACTGTCTTTCTGTGAAATTCTTGGGAAATATTGTAATTTTGCGTGGAGCGTAATCATAAAGGGCACACGAGGCATAGAGTAATGTAATGCAGTACAGTGCTTATTGTTGTATTGCATGCTTGTTTTCTCTTTCCCTTCTACCTTCTACTGCTTTTGATGAGAGAGAGTCAATATTTACCTGTGAGCAATTCACCAATTCAGATCACATTTATAGACACAAATCCAATGGAAATTATACAGTGCTTAACACATCAGCTTGGTAAATCATTTTGCATGTCAAGACTTATACTATGACCTATAGGGCCTAAATGTTTTGGGGGGTGAGATAGTTTCATGCATTCAGTGACAAAGCTTTTTGAGTGATATGACAAAATGTGCAGAAAAGCTGAGAATGGTATACAACCATTGCACGGTGGACGAAAGCATTTGCTATATGCTGAAAACTATGAGAAACTGATTTTATCATGTGCACAGCGAACACCAGGAAGTCACAATTGAACAAAAACTTTTGAAAATTGTTATTCTGTTGTGGGAAATGTACAAAACCAATTGAGAAATACTGTAAGACCTCAGTGCACAAGTGAGTGGTTTGAGACATAGGGTCTCTCTCTCTCTCTCTCTCTCTCTCTCTCTCTCTCTCTCTCTCTCTCTCTCTCTCTCTCTCTCTCTCTCATCCTAGAGGACAAATGTAGACTACTGCCGTCCTCTTGTGGTTGTGAGGAGCAACTGCAGTGTGTTATTACCAAAATAGAGAACTCAAAACCGAAAGTACAGTATCTACACGGCCGCGGCTTGCTTCGCCATTTTTATTCAGGTACGTCGATTATATTTGTTATATTTCTAGACATCTATTGTTATATTTCTAGACACTAAACGTGAAACTTTATGTTATTTTAAGGATTTACGCACAGGACAATATTTTAAGTGTAGTTCCCTAGGCCTAGGCCTACTTCTATTCATCGTGCCTACAAGTTTGTGAAATGGCAAGGCCGCGTTTTGAAACGGACAACACCCTAAAGCCTGGCTTTGTGTAATAAATAAAATAATGCATTTCGAGTTTCTTTTTGCCTTGAAAGGCCATTAGCTGGCCTAATGGGCTATTTTCGCCAGCCTCGTTTTTGTACTAGGCCTATATCCTCCATATCCTCCGCAGTAGGCTAAGCTAGGGATATTGTAGTTGGTTATATTTGAATCGAGCTGCAAAATTGGGAAACAAAATGGCCATCGACCGAAAGGGGTGCGATTCTCTTCTAGTGTGTGCTGTACGGCGCAACCCGACTTCAAAATATAGCCTATAACTAGAACTAGCTCTAACACAGAATCTGGACTCGTGTTGAGCCACACTTGAAGTGGATTCCATGCAGACTCCCATCCTCGGTCTGTGCCCTCGCTTCCCGCTGGCAGCCTCGTCAACAACTTTTGGGGGACTATTCTTCTTTCACCATCCGGTTGCAAATGAGAAAATGACATGACATTTGATATGAGCTTTTGCGAGATATTGAAATAGGCCTACAATTCTATTGTCGGTGATGTCATCACGAGTCCACAAGAGGGAAGCGGACTCAGTGGTTCCCAACCTTTTTCTTCAGGGACCCATGTTTTAACCATGTTATGCTTTGGTGACCCAACCACGCGGGCGGCCGCACTAGGGAGTCACAGCATGGGCGTAGGTTTAGGGGGGGACGCTTGTGACATGTCCCTACCAATATTTAAGGGATATAAAATTGTCCCTACCAATTTTAGCCATATTATTTTAATGTAGGCCTATCGAAAATCTACATTGATTAGTTTAATAGTATACTACAAAGTGGTAGCATTCATTAAAAATATATATAGGCCTACATGACACAACTCCGCGGTTTATTCGGAGATATGGCGACCCACGTCGCTACAGACTGAAGGGTCATTAGACGGCCAGGTAGGCTAGTTTCAGGTGGAAGCAGTGGTCCATGTGCTAGTGGTGCTGAAAGCCCCAACTTAAACTGCATTGGTGTTTCAACATCAGCTTTATAAGCTTCAGAGACGACAAAAGAAAAGGGCGGTAAGTTATTTCGGCATCGCAAGCGCAACACCAGAAGAATGATATTTTGAAGACGGTCAAACGCTAAATGCGGTTGATCATGCTTGCTCATGACGACAAACAAGTAGGCTAGCGCTTGCCGTGTGAGGTAAAAAGTTTAGCAAAAGGAATACATTTCGAGTTGTGACTCCTCTAGCATTCTTCTGAGAATAACAGTCAACAGTAGGCCTAGATATTTTGTGGGTAGGGAAACGTTCTCTCATGCGCAGCTTCTCCTAGGATAAAAAAGCCGCTTTCCTTAAGGATTCTTAAAGGAGCCGCCGCCTTTTTTAAGTCAGGGAGAGATTCTCTCTCTCTCTCTCTCTCTCTCTCTCTCTCTCTCTCTCTGTCCAGGCCCAATATAAATGCTGAATCGTTGAAGCAATCTTGTTCAAACGATAGATGTAGCCTATGTATTTTACATGTACCACTTGGGTCTACAGCACTGTTTATTTTTGGGGAAAAAAAAGAGATGAGCCCTGGTCTATGTGCCACCTGGGTTAAGAAACCCTCTTCTCAAGACTTAGTCATTATTTCGGTAACACACATAGCCTATTTGAGCAAATTTTAAAATATATTAATGTATATAAATCTGGTAATTACAGTGGGATTAATCTAGATAAAAAAAAACACAATCTATGAAATTGGGTGCGGGGTGAAGTTGTCCCTACCAAAGCTCACACGAAACCTACGCCCTTGAGTCACATGATAGCCTACCCATACGGCTCTGGCCTACCCTCTGTTTCCTGCGAAAACTCATTTTAGTTATAATTTTATTCCTCAATTCGTCTTTGGTCAAATACAGAATAAATGTTTAATGTAGCACTAACATTTTGTTTCTATGCATATATTAGTTAATCCTTTGCCAGTTATTCAATATATTTAAAATTAACCCCCTTAAAATCAAGAGGGCTTTGCGACCCTCTGTGGATCTTTGGCGACCCATAGGTTGGGTCCCGACCTATAGGTTGGGAACAACTGCCTAGTTCCACGCGTTCCTACTAGGGCAGAGGTGGGCAAACTCAGGCCCGGGGGCCACATGCGGCCCGTTAAGCCATTTCATGTGACCCGCAGAGCCTTTACAAAATAGACAACTTTTAAAATACACAGTGATGCTTAGACTCTTAAAATGGATGCCTAAGCCAGGGGTCTTGTGGCTTTCTCTTCAGTACTTTTTTTCAGAAATGAAATGTGTATGCCAGCGTACATTATTACTTATTATTGAAAGGCAAGTTGCCTGCGATATCTGGCCCTTCGGCCAATATTTGAAACCCATTGTGGCCCTTGAATTGAAATAATTGCCCACCCCTGTACTATGGGCTGTACTTCCCTGCGTCTTATCGTTCAGAATTCAGCTGTTCTCATGATTGGGCTATAGAATCCCTACAAACGGCCAACTCTTGTATAGAACCCCAGACAGGCTAATAGGTGGTCATGTAATTCCTTGTATTTTGGAAGAAATGCACCGACAGTGACGGTTCTTAATACTCCGTCTCTTTCTTGTGGCTTTGTAGCCCATCTCCCCTTTCCCCAGGTCTAAAATCTTCTCCCTGATATCCTTCGACCGCTCAGGTCTAAAATCTTCTCCCTGATATCCTTCGACCACTCTTTGGTCTTTCCCGTGTTGGTGAGGTTGGAGTTTGATTGATTCACTCATGTGGACTGATTCTGCTGATTCAATGTGTCTTTTACAGAGGCACATCTTGCCACCAGGCAAGGCAGGCAGCTGCTTGGGGCCCCCAAGCCCCTAGATAGTGAACGATACTGTACTACAGTAGTGGTGATTTTGGTGCAAATTTCTTTTTCATTTTCGCTTGGGGCCCCACCTGAACCTAGAATCGCTCTGGTCATTTATGCACGTTAGTACAGATGTCTTTAATTCAGATGACAAGTTGATTGGAAGTGCCTATCTGGTCTGAAGGACAGTTGGCAGGGGATCAAATACTTCATTTCCTCAATGAAATAGAAATAAATTTATATATATTCTCTGAAGTTAATTTCTCGATTTTCTTTTTGATACATATTTCTTATTGATACATCTCCATGTCAGGATACATATTATCATGACATTCGTAGACTGATTATGCCTTTATTAGTGGGCAAACCGGCAAAATCAGCAAGGGCTGAAATACTTATTGGACTCACTGTACATACACATACAGAGGTCTGGTGAGAACCAGACCAAAAAAACAAGATTGAAAAAAGACACAGTAGTCTAACCGGAGACCACCCTCTCCTGCATACACACACACACACACACACACACACACACACACACACACACACACACACACACACACACACACACAAACACAAACACACACACAAACACACACACACACTAATCTGTATCTTATTGTCTAGGATGGAGGAGTCTGTGTCTGAGAGGAGACCCCCCCCCCCCCCCACACACACACACACTCTAATCCCTGCCTTGTTTTCTCTCTCGCTCTCTCTCTCTCTCTCTCTCTCTCTCTCTCTCTCTCTCTCTCTCTCTCTCACGCACACACACACAGACATAAAAAACACACACACACACACACTCTAATCCCTGTCTTGTTTCTAGGATGGGTAACTCTGTATCTGAGAGACCACCCTCTCCTGCACCCACCTGTGTGTCTATGAAGAGTGACTGGTCCATGGATCGCCCCATTAATTTTAAAGGACCAGACACCTCACCTCAACAGTAAGATCAGCACTCTATAGTCCAGCGGATTGGTGAATTGATCATGCACTTTTGAGTAAAAGCATGAAAATTGGTACACATATACCTTTTCCTATGCTTATTAATATAAGCGTTGGAGGCGTCGCGAAAAATGAAGAATTTTCAAGATGGCCGCCAAATCCAATATGGCTAACCCAAATTAATGAAACTACCTGACACGTTGTTGTAAAAGCATGAAAATTGGTACATATATCCTTCTTGATATGCTGATTAATATTAGCATTGGAGGCGTAGCGAAAAATTATGAATTTTCAAGATGGCAGCCAAATCCAATATGGCCAACCCATATTAACGAAACTACCTGACACTTTAAGGACTGAAAATTGGTACACATGTCCTTCTTAATATGCTGATAAATGTTATTGTTGGAGGCGCCACGAAAAATGCTGTATTTTCAAGATGGCCGCCAAATCCAATATGGCCAACCCATATTAGTGAGAAACCATCATGCACTGCGTCATAAATGCCTGAAATTTGGTAAATACATACTCTATGATGTACCTATTAATGTTAGAAATGGAATTGTTGCGTAAAACCAAAATTGAAATGTTCAAAATGGCCACCAAATGAAATATGGCCGACCCATATAACAGGAATTGTATAGCAGATGAGTGAATCCATTATGCACGTAGTAAAAGCATGAAAATGGTTACACATTTCCTTCTTTTTCAGCTGATTATTAGATGTGAAAAACACAGAATTTTCAAAATGGCCGCCAAATCCAATATGGCCAACCCATATTAACTACCGGGCACTTTGTGGTAAAAGCATCATAACTGGTAGCCTACGCAGTTACATCTTTATGTGCAGATTAATATTAGGAATGGAGGTATGAAAAAAATCAGAATTTTACAGACAAATCAAACATGTTTGACCCATATTAGTGAAACCACCATGCACTTTGTAGCAGGAGCATGCAATCAGCACACATATACTTTGTATAATAATGTATTGATATATATTGATATGTATAATAATGTAGAAGGGTTCACGTGAGAAGTGCGTGAACGCACACAGACACACACACACACACACACAAGTAATAGTCCTAAAAAAGATTACTCTGGAAGTGATCCTAACATAGCCTAATTTCGAAACATCAAACCCTACCCTACTAATGTTATATATAGATATGTAGTGTTACATATTGTGTTACAGTACATTAGTGAAACCGCGAAAGCATGAAAATACATGCATCTTTTTATTGTGTTATCATCAAAACATCAAAAGAATTTTCAAGATGGCCCCACTTCAAATATGGCCAACCCATAGATGTATAAATGGGCATAAAATATCCTATATTTATCTCAGTATAAATTTCTCTGTACTTGTAGTAGAAACATATTTGTAGTCTTTGATGAGTCAATAAATATTTTAGTCACATTTTCAATGGATTTGAGCCATTTATCATTGAAATAAATGTGCACAACCTTCATTCAAGTACTGTAGGTAACAAAACAAAATCTTGTCCCCC
>NW_026945742.1:688566-703566 GCF_034702125.1 Engraulis encrasicolus
GTCACCAGATTTGAGGATTGGAGTTATAACTGCACTTTTCAAACTGTCTGGGAATACCTGCTGGGTGAAAGAGTCATTGACAATGGTTGTGAGCGGTGAAAGGGGGGATTGCTTATGGGTTTTAATAAATAGTGTATCCATGCCATGTGCGTCTTTAGCTCTGGAGCTTTTTAGCCCACAGATGACCTTGTCAACCTGCGCCTGAGACACCGTGTGTATGTTAAAAACTGGCGCTGTGGTGCTAATGAGTGTGTGATCTAAATGTATAATTTCAGTGTCAGTGCTTTGTGTTAACTGTGTTACTAAATTAATAAAATATGTATTGAGTGCTGTTGCAATATTCTTAGGGCCCTCTATTATAGTGTTATCTATCTGCAACTCTTTAATATCTCTATGTGTGTTGCTGTTGTTTGTAAGTTGGTAACGCTTGATATTAAGGTTCTTGTAATTAGCATTTTATAGTCACTAGTAAGCAGCTAATAATACCCTTACAAGTGCCCATAACATTATTATTAACTTTGTTAACATGCTTATTAACGTTGTTAACATCTGATGAGTAACTTTATTTGAGTAAAAGCATGAAAATCAGTACACATGGCAGCCATCTTGAAAATGTAGTTTTTTTGGCAACGCCTCCATATCTAGTATTAGTCAGCATATCAAGATGGATATGTGTACCAATGAAAATAATAAGACTAAAAAAATAAACCACTATAAACACATAATAAGCAGCTTTGAAGATGCTAACAAAGGGCAAAGGGCAACATTGGGCACTTGTAAGGATATTACTAGCTGCTTACTAGTTACTATAAACGCTAATTAGAAGAACCTTATTCTAAAGCATTACCGTAAGTTTTTTAATATTTAAAATGAATCTATGATTGGTCATGTAAGCTGGCAGAAAACCTGGACGTTGAGAGAAGAGAGCCCCTAGCAGCTGGGGATGTACTGGCCTTATCTGCACTCTTCAGTCAAATCATGGGCAGTCATGGGTGAGCGGTATGGGCAGTCATGGGTGAGCGGTTAGGGCCCGACCCGCCAGGTTGGTGGGGGGAGTAATCAACCAGTGCTCTCCCCCATCCTCCTCCATGACTGAGATACCCTGAGCATGGTACCGTCCCACCGCACTGCTCCCCATGGGGCGCCACTGAGGGCTGCCCCCTTGCACGGGTGAGGCATAAATGCAATTTTGTTGTGTGCAGTGTGCAGTGTTCACTTGTGTGCTGTGGAGTGCTGTGTCACAATGACAATGGGAGTTGGATTGTCCCAATGGGCTTTCACTTCACTTTCAATCAGCTCCTTGGATACACACAAAGAGAGGGGGGCACATACCTATTCTAATGTTAGGCACATAGACCTTCACTATTGGGTTTGGAGTGTCTTGCTTCAGAAGTAGTTAACTTCTGCCTCAACGGTCTGGCTTGACTAGACAAGAACAGAGGGATACATTTTTAAGCACAAATAATACAATACTTAAACTTAATATCCAAATTTATATTTATTGGTAGTCAGATGTAACGCTACGCGTTTTTTGCGGGGCTGGAGTCTATTATATCTGAGAGGGCACCTGGGCTTTCATATCATATTTCTGGCAAATGCCAACCCCTCCTGCCACCCCTTAGAACGGTCCTGGCCGAGGGCCGTCAAAATGACATCGTGGGCCGCCGGTCTCTTTTGTAAAAAAAATAAAATTTCATATATATATATATATATATATATATATATATATATATCTTTTAAAAAAAAAAAAAAAAAAAAGAGGGGCATTGGCCCTCGAGGGGCATCAGCCCACCGGGAAAATGCCCGGTATGCCACACTGTCAGTTCAGCCCTGAGTGGGAGAGAGAGCGCGATAGACCGATATATACTGTATATATGTATATACAGCGCCGCCAGTTAGTATTGGCACCCCTTAGTTTTATTTACAAAATGTGCAGTATATCCAGAAGTAATTTAAAATATAAACAACTTTTAGCAACAGGATCTTTTAATTGCAGGTCCAAAGATATTTAGAATAGCAAAGTATTTTTTTCCAAATTAATTTTGGAATTTCAAGCAAAAACATGAAAAAGGGCATGTCCATGAATATTGGCACCCCTCCTTAACAGATTGGTCTCACACCATTAGACAGCAAAAGCAGCCTCCAAAGGTTTTGGTATTCGTCTACGAGCTTCTTGCACTTCTCTAGTGGCATTTTGATGTGTGCATTTGGATGTGTGCTTTGGGTTTCTATCTTGCTGAACATGTTCCTCACCTAAAACGAAGTGTTCTTGGACATGGTTACACATTTTCCTGTAAATGATGATACCTGTGATGCCTGTCATGATACCTGTGATATGGTCAAAGCCTCCAATACCTAATGCATCAATGGGGTGACATAATATTATAGATCTGACACCATGCTTGATTTTTGGTAGGGTGTCCTTTTCCTTAAAGACTTTCTTTTAGAATATGCAAACATGCTGTTTGTGTGCATCACTGAAAAGCTGTACTATTGCTTCACCTGACCTTAAAACATTCATAAAAGGGCCGTGCTTTCCCTGTATTCTCTTATACAGACTTCAGGTGTTCCCTTTTATGACTTTCATGAAGCAATGTGGTCTGTCTTTGCCTCCAACCAAAAACAAAAACTTTGTGTAGTGTTTAACTTGTGATGCTTATTGGAAAAAACTTCCCAAAACAGTTCAAAGTTGACCTTCAGGTCTGTAGATGTTAGACCCTGTGTTTTGTCATTATTTGCACCGACTTCTACAGACTACTATCATCATTTCTTCCCTTAACCCCACATCCAAGGATGCTCTTTAAAGCTCCCTGTTTGGCAAATATCTGAATAACACAACACGGTGTTGGAAATGGTATACTAGGGTCTTTTGAGATGACCTTTTATTATTTGGAGGTCTTGTTTTTGCAAATAATTGTATTTCTGGTGTCCTCAGGCAGCCCATCTGTCTTCACATTTGTCAAAGACGCACAAGATGTAACAGGTGGCTATTTAAAAGACAAATATAAAAAAATCCTTGCCTAATTCATATCCTATGGGCAAAAGCAATTTGTCAAAGGTGATTCCCATTTGTTATCTACCATATTTGAGTCAAATTAGGTTTCCACAATGGTATCCAGTAAAGGGTGCCAATACCAGTGGTTCCAGGAGCTTTAGCTTCTTCAATTTTTTCCCTCTCGTAGTTTAGTATTCCTTGCTGTTGATCATTTTTACATTTACTATCAACCACAAGCTATCTATAGAAAAATCATGGTTGACCTTATTATTTGTTGTCTGGAGACATGTGCTTTAACGTCAAGGGTGCCAATACTAACTGGCGCCGCTGTATATCTCTCTCTCTCTCGCTCTCTCTCTCTCCCTCACTCACTCACTCACTCACACACACACACACACACACACACACACACACACACACACACACACACACACACACACACACACACACACACATACACTAATCCTTCACTTATTGTCTAGGATGGAGGAGTCTGTGTCTAAGGGGAGACCACCCTCTCCTGCACCCACCTGTGTGTCTATGAAGAGTGACCGCTCCATGGATCGCCCCATTTATTTTAAAGGACCAGACACCTCACCTCAACAGTAAGATCAACATTCACACACACACACACACACACACAGTTGAGGAGGTGGGTCTTGAGGTGGCGCTTGAAGGAATGCAGGGAGTCAGATGATGGTCAGGGGGAGAGAGTTCCAGAGGGTGGGGGCAGCAATGGCAAAGGCTCACAGAGTGATAAACAGAATCTAGAGCCCGTAGCACAGATTTAGAAGCATGCATATAAATAATATCACCATAGTCTAATACAGAGACAAATGTAGATGTGACTAGCTCCTTTCTGGCTCTAACATTTAAACATGCCTTATTTCTATAATAAAATCCTAACTTTATTTTTAATTTCACGCACCAAATTGGTCACATGAGAATTAAAAGTTAGGTCTTCATCCACTAGAAAGCCTAAATATTTGTAACTTGACACTCTTTCTATTACCTGTCCCTGTAAAGTACTTATTTGAGGCAAGATTTGAGTGCGAGAATTTGTAAATAACATGTATTTGGTTTTGTTTGAGTTCAATACCAGGTGTAGCTTGAGTAGATTTTCCTGGATTTTTATGAAAGCTACCGGTACTTGAGGTTTTGCTAATGCCTCAGAAGGAGATGGGGCATAGCAGTATAAAACAGTGTTATCTGCATACAGATGCACATTTGCATCTACATATGCACAGATATCATTTATGTAGATGGTGAACAATAATGGCCCCAAGATGGAACCTTGTGGAACGCCAATTTTAATTTGAGCTCTTCCTGATGTTATACCATCACAGGAGGCACATTGATGCCTATTTGTAAAATAATCTTTAAACGAAGTAAAGTTTTTTTTCAGACATACCTATGCCAGTGTTTCCCATACATTAAGAAAACTATGGCGCACCGCCATAGTTTAAATTTGGCCGCCATAGTTTCGAAAATGTAATATATATATATATATATATATATATATATATATATATATATATATATATATATATTATTATTTTTATTTTTTTAACTTTTTTTTTTAACGATTTCCGTTTTCTATTAAACGATTTGAAAAACGATTTCCTTTGCATTTTCCTCCTGGAGTAAATACATCCTATAGAGAAAACCATGAGTGCTTGAAAGACAGAGGGATCAAAAGCCTAGTCAAGTTGTTGTAGTTAACTCGGGTTTGGGAGCAATAAAAAACCTTGAGAGAAGCTCAGTTGGGATGAGTTTACTGACACTCCCCAGCCAGGCTTTGTGAGTTAGGCAATGAGTTATGCAACAGGCCTTCATTGACACAGAAGAGGAGACATCGGGCTGCATATAGAAATAAATGAGTAATGAATGTGTATAGACATGAATGTGTAATATGTTGTTCAGCCTTTTACCCTTTTATGGGAGGAATTTTGAAAAACTGGCCCTGTGACCAGCACCCCTCATTTAGAATGTGTACACACTATGTGTGTTGGGGAAAAGGCATAGCATACTCTCTTAAACCATTTTTGTCTGTGTGTTAACAATTTCACAGTGCTCCTAAATTCTTATCTGTGCTCCTATTTCTTTTTCTTTTTTTTTTAATTCATTGGGATAGACCCCTGCATTAGGGACGAATGAAAAGGGTGTTGCAAACAGAATAAAATTAAATAAATGACAATAAAGGCCTACCACTATACATGTCATGGGTGAAATCTTATGTAATTTCTCAAAACATAAATGGCTGAAATGTAGGCCTATAGTTTCTCCATGTGCCAATGTCATACTTTACCCATTGTTTTGCCGTTTCGTATTTACGCCACGTGAATCTCCATCCCCCCCACCCCCCATTGGCCCGCGTGAGCCCCTCCCCAACAACAAAAAAATCCCAGCTGCCCCCATAGTTTCCAAAAATGCTGTGGGAAACACTGTATGCTGTGCAAAGAATGTAATAAAATACTATGATTTACAGTATCAAATGCCTTGGAGAGATCTATAAACAATGCTGCACAAGACTTTTTGCCATCAATGCAGCTGATGATGTCATTTACTACTTTTACAGCTGCAGTGATTGTGCTATGTTTCTTCCTAAAGCCTGATTGAACTGGGCTCAGAATACAATTTGTAGTTAAAAACTCCTTTAGTTGATCACTAATTAGAGATTCAAAGATTTTGGCTAATACTGAAAGCTTTGAGATTGGGCGATAGTTATCTAGCATAGCTGGGTCGCCATTTTTTAATAAAGGAGCTACATGTGCTAATTTCCAAGAATCTGGAATATAATTTTGTGCCAAGGATAAATTAAAAATGTATGTTAAAGGGTCTGTAATAATTTCAGCTGCAAGTTTTAGAAGTGACGGTTCAAGGCCATCAGGACCAGCTGATTTTCTACTGTTTATGTTTTTTAGTAATAATTTATAATAATAATAATAATAATAATTTAATAATAATTGTATTTGTATAGCACTGTATCATACAAGGCATGTTACTCAAAGTGCTTAACAAATGGGAAAAAAACATCATTGTTAGAGATGGATTTAAAGGAGGGGTATAGAGGAGAAGCACAAATAGGAGGAAGGCAGAGGAAGAAGAGATAGACAGAGATTGTAGAGTCATAAGGTCAACGTAGGTTAGGACCAGGATTCTTAGATGCGTAAGGTCCATAGTGGCTGGGCCTAGCATAAGTCATAGATAGTCACACAGAGATTGGGCGCTCAGGTGCGGCCCCTGGTGGCATCAGGGGTGAGGAAAAACTCCCTTTCGCTTGAATCATAGTTTGTAGGGGGGAAAAAAAGCTCAGTGAGGTCTGAGAAAAAAAACCCTATAGTCAGGAAGAAACCTCAGGCAGAGACCAGCGGCCACCTAGGGGAGCCCCCTGCCAGGGCTGGTTGTGAGCAGTAAGGGCGCTGTGGCAGCTGGGACACTACAGGGCTGTACATTAAGACCAATTGGTCGCATATTGAGCCTAAAATTTTGACTGTGCGAGAAAGAAAAATAAAACGGGCGCATCTGTACGAGTATGCATTCAACCCTTTCATTCGCATTTTGCTTCTGAGTTCGAGTGCATGATTGTGAGAGCTGCTAATTTTTTCCACAGCCTGTCTGACAGACAGCATCAAACTCCATTGGGAACGCACTTCAAAAAAGACGGTCAATGTTGCTTGAATTCGGTGTTGGCTAAGATTGAGCCATCTCTGCTCCCGTAGCTCAGAAAAAAAAACTGAATCGTTTCGCACAGATCCCTGGTGGCAACAGTTACAAAGCGTGCATGCCTCATCTCCCAGTCGGATGTTCTGTGCCAACACTTCTTACAGCTTTTCGAAATGGACTGCTGTTTAAAACGTTCAAATGCGGGAGTTTGCATTGCTAACAGGAAACCTCTTGGATCCGATAGTGAAATAGCCACTCGGTTTGCTAACTCATGTGGTTTAATGAAATAGCCACTCGGTTTGCTAACTCATGTGGTTTAAAGGACGTCGTTGTTCGAGCTGTTTTGGCGTTTCCCAAACCGCTGTCTTCGCAATGACTTCGCAAAAAAAATGCAATCGCAATCAAAGTAATCAAGTCAAAATATAGTTCGAGGAGCATTCACAAGTAGTGTGCAGTGAGCGCAAATTTAAAGTCTAGTTGGTCCAGTAGCCACCGGTGCTGTAGGCTATCAAAAAGAGCAGCCAACACAGTGAGATAATTTTGCTGCTCCCAGTTTCATTTCACACCGTTCCAACCCATGCGTTTGAGGAAACAAAAACTAGGCTATAATAAAGCCCGTTGGATTAACGTGTTGTAGGCTATGTTTAAGATATAGTCAATCTAGTTCAGTAAGCATGTGATTCACATGCTTTTAATCACGAAGTTATAGCCTAATACTACTAATAATAACAATAATAATTATAATATGCCTAATAATAGTAGGCTAATAGTAATGGGAACTGTGATTTATGGCATATAGCAGTGGTTCCCAACACTTTTTGCACTGGGACCATTTTATCCTGAACTTTTGGGGACCACATTTTTTCACAACCAAAACCATGACTGAGCAAACTTGCTGGCTATAAAAAAACAGTGGATATTTCTGACAGAATATCTATAGAATATCTCTGGTATAAGACTACAATAGCTATGGATTGTTAATGACCGGGTAGTGATATTTATTGGTATTTCTTATTTCACACCTAGACATTTCAGGGGAGCCCATTGGAATTCCAGGTGACCCCATACCCCAGTGTTGGAAATAAACACTGACATATAGCCTAGGCCATTGTGCATGAAGATGAAGAAACAAGCAATGAGCACAATAAGCACAGTATTTTACATAACCCCCCCCCCCCCCCAATAACAAAAGTGTCACGACATTTTTAGAGTGCTCCTAAATTTGTATCTGTGCTCCTTAAGTTTTATCCGTGCTCCTAATTATTTTCATTTAGGAACACCTGTGCTCCTAGTGAAAAAGCTTAACATACAGCCCTGCACTATGACGCCTTGGCAGCTAGGAGTTGGCAAGGATGAAGAGGTGGGTCTTCAGCTGCTTCTTAAAGGAGTCGACGGAGCTGGCTGATCGGATCTCGATGGGGAGGGCGTTCCATCTCTTGGGCGCATAGCAAACGAACGCATAGCAAACGATCTTCTTTTGCGGGGGGGGGGGGGGGGGGTCCTTAGCAGCTTGGCATCAGTGGACCAGAGAGCTTGAGCAGGGGCATAAAAAGAGAGATTTAGAGCTGTTAACACTGACTCCCTGCTGATTGGTGTAATAGAGAATGTAGGCCTATTTGCCTGTCTCATAGTAGGAGACAGAGGATCAGGCTGTGATTGATTTGGAAGGGGCCTGAAGAGAAGTCCTGCTGAGGCAAAGTGTTGATTAAATGCATCAACCATTTCTTTTTTGTCAGTAATATGTCTAGAGTCTAAACAAATTTGTTTGGGTAATGCAGATGCTGTAGAGTTGGACTTTAAAGACTTCATTGTTTTCCAGAATTTAGCAGGGTTTTACTGTAAATTCCTTGTAGTTTCGTCTAAGTAAAACTGAGATTTAGCATTACGAATCTGTGTTGTACATCTATTTCTTAAGCATCTAAAAAAAGTCCAATCCGAGTCTAAGCCAGATTTTCTCGCCTTTGCCCAGGCATGATCTCTCTCCTTTATAAGGCTAGATAGTTCATCAGAGAACCATGGGTTATCTCTCCCTTTAACCTTGAATCGTCTTAATGGGGCGTGCTTATTAACAACTCTAAAAAAGAGATCCTTAAAGAAAGTCCATGCCATCTCAACCTCTGGAACTAAGAATAACCTATGCCAGTCGCAATGGTATAAGTCATGCAAAAAAGCCTGTTGATCAAATTTCTTAAAACACAGTTTTTCTATTATTCTTGGTGCTGATTTTAGGAGTTTACAGTTTCTAATCATTGCTACTGCATAATGGTCACTGACATCATTTGGAAAAATACCAATATAAGGACATTTCTCCGGTTTGTTTACTAAGATTAAATCAATTAGAGTGGATTTGTTTGGGGTTTTTACATTTGGGCGTGTTGGGGCATTTATTATTTGAGTTAGATTAACAGAGTCACAGTATGACTAGGGTGACCATATTTTTGTAGTCTGAAACCGGGACACTTCGTACGTGACTGAAGGACAATATTTGGCGGGCGGGTCTGGGGGTCCTCCCTCAGGAAAACTTGTATTTTTTAGATGCAATTTCCTGCATTCTAATCAATTTTAGAGGGAGGAATGACCAATCACAACTGACTCCTCAGACTTTCTATACAAGCACTGGCTGCCATTAATTGTGGCAGGTAAACATGTAATCTTTTCCATTTATTAACCTTGATAGACATGTAGCGCAATGTAGCGTGTGTAGTTTTGGGTAGGGTGCGCACATCCAAAAACACTTGTTGCAGGTGCCAGACAAAAAAATCAGATAGTTGAAAAAGGTAGGTCTGCACACTGCCGATAAGCTCCAAAAATAAACGTTATTATTTAAAATGCAACGTTTCGATCACACTGGATCTTCATCAGGCATCATGAATTTATTTTTGGAGCTCATCGGCAGTGTGCAGACCTACCCTTTTCAGCAATGTAGCGGGTGGCCAAAACTGGGACATAATTGTGTCCCCACCTGGGACACAAAACTCCAAACTGGGACTGTCCCGGTTAAACCGGGACGTCTGGTCACCCTAAGTATGACTTTAAATCTCGGGAGTCATCCTTCATCCAATCCCAATGTAGGTCACCCAGGAGAATAACTTCTCTCTCATTAATAATTTTAGACAGCACAGATGATAAAGAAGCTAAGGTGTCACTTGTAGCTGATGGAGGCCGATAGCAGCAAGCAATGATTATATGGCCTAAGCATGTCCTTCCTGAAGTGGTTTTGTTGTTTTGGGTTGAGTGAATACCAAATGTGCCACTGCGTTCTGGACAATTTGCAGTGGTTTTATTGCACAAGCATGTTGACCTGCTTTGTACACCCCCCCCACACACATACACACAGACACACACACACACTGAAGGTGTTTTCATGGTGACTGTAACCCCACTACACCACTACTATAATGGGTTACAAGAGTTATAAGTATTATTCTACAGGAGGGAGTTAGAAGGAGAGGAACGGGAGAGGAAATATCCTTGGGCCTAGAGACTATAGGTTCGCTACTGGAGAAGCAAATGATCTGACAAACAACAGTCGATATACAAGAAAACAATTACAATATTTATTAATCAATAATGAGGTGGTTAAGTTCAAGTATATTCAGCTTGTAGCTGTATTTAAAATACCCAGAACAATAAAATAATAAATAGTGAAAATAAATAGATAAAATCAGAGCTCTGTAAAACAATAAAATGGCCAATGTCCATGAAGATTAAAAAGGGAAACTTGGATTGTCCGTGGAAGGGAAAATAAATAAAATAATAAGGAGGGAAATAGTCCGAGGCAGGGAGAGTCGAGTGTATTTGTATCAATGTATGTGACGCTTATCTGGGGAAAGGCAGGGGGTCCAGTCTTCAAGGGTTCGGTCGCCGGTCAGGGACGTCGTTCACGGGGTAGGCTCGCCATCAGGTTCAGGGTTCAATCAGGGTTGAGGGTTCAAAGCGTACTTAAAAAAAAACCAATCTGCATACAGCAGTGATAAAATCAATAATCAGTCTTCATCATACAATAACTGATGCTTATGGCAACATCATATGGGCCGCAGCTAACACGAGCCCATTCTAGAAACCATCCAACAATTCCTCGCTGGTCGCGAGGATTTCATTTCAACGTCCGTTTAACTGATTCATATATGAATTACATGAAAGATACAAAAATACAACAAAATACAACAAAATATATCGCCACAAGAGACTTAGGGGTTCATATCTCTCTAATTGCCTTTGAATATCACAGTCAATTACTATCTTATCAACATTACTGTACTTTTATCGTCTTCTATTCACAAAATAATAGAAGTGCTACTTACAGTTATCTTCCTAAATAATACAATACGATATCAGTATCTTATAAATATGGAAACAACGTGTCATTCATTACATAACAGTCTAAAAGCTCCGATTGGTTTTTATAAATGGCTAAATGTTATTAGCGAAATGCTAATAACAACTCACCGGAGTTTCGCGGTTGAAATCAAAAGTCTTCAATCCCAAAATAGAAAAAAGGTCCGAAGAGAAAAGTTGTGAAAGGTGAAAGATCAATTAATGAAAGTTCAGAGAATCAAAAAGCGTGGAGGTCTCAGTCAAGAATCAAAAGAAGTGAAAGTCGTTAAACAAGGTGGTCGCCTAGCAACGGGCCGACCGCGAGCTGCACAGCTGGAGCAGCTCCCTACGTCTGCGTGTGTGTTGTGCACTGTTGTGTATGCATGCTGTGTGTGTATGCTGTGTGTCTGGTAACAAACCAGAGGTGGGTTACATGGTGACAATAAACAAAATTACTGTCAGTTAACAGATGTTTTTGTGTGTGTGTGTGTGTGTGTGTGTGTGTGTGTGTGTGTGTGTGTGTGTGTGTGTGTGTGTGTGTGTGTGTGTGTGTGTGTGTGTGTGTTCTACAGATCTGCCTGGCATAAGGAACCCCACTCTGCTGTATTGAGCCCTTGTGAGCCCTTGAAGAAATTGCAGCCTGGTCAACCAGAACTCTGGCTTTCAGGACACAGCCAGCTTTATGATCACAGGTGTGTGTGTGTGTGTGTGTGTGTGTGTGTGTGTGTGTGTGTGTGTGTGTGTGTGTGTGTGTGTGTGTGTGTGTGATTTCATTCATTTCCATGTGATTCATTGTGATTCTCATTGATTTCAATTCCTGTTTTTTTAGGCTCAGACAGCAACTTGATCAAGTGCAGGAAATGCAGCAGATCCACAAGTCTCATCTGCAGAAGAGGTTTCAGTGTCTGATTGAGGGCAGCATAGAGCAGGGAAACTCCACAGAACTGAATAAGGTCTACACAGATCTCTACATCACAGAGGGGGGAAGAGGAGGGGTCAATGATGAACACGAGGTCAGACAGATGGAGAGAGCATCCTGGAGAGAAGAGAAATTAGCAATACCAATCAAATGCAGTGACATCTTTAAACCTGGATCTGGACAAAACAAGGTAGAGCACAGAAGCAGACGAGACAGCCAAGACAAATCAGTGCTCATTGAGGGCAGAGCACACAGATATCCATTCCTGGAATACGAGAATTCTGATGACTCAGAGGTAGAGGATGATTTCTGTAGAGAAGCAAAACGAGGCAGACCAATCAAATGCAGTGACCTCTTTAAACCTGAACCTGAACAAGAAAAACCCATCAGATCAGTGCTGACTAAGGGAGTGGCTGGCATTGGGAAAACGGTCTCCGTGCAGAAGTTCGTTCTGGACTGGGCTGAAGGGAAAGCCAGTCAAGAGGTCCACTTCATATTTCCTTTTCTTTTCCGGGAGCTGAACCTGATGAAGGAGAAGAAACTCAGTCTGGTGGGTCTTATCCAACACTTTTACCCCAAGATAAAAGCAGAAGAAATACTCACCAGTTCAGAGCACAGAATAATGTTCATCTTTGATGGTCTAGATGAGTGTCGACTTCCTCTGCAGTTTGGACACAGCTCAAAGTGTTGTGATGTGACAGAGCAGGTCTCAGTTGACATGTTGCTGGCAAATCTCATCCAGCGGAATCTGCTTCCCTCTGCTCTCCTCTGGATCACCACCCGACCAGCAGCAGCCAGTCAGATCCCACAATCAGATCCTGATCAGAACTATGTGGACCAGGTGACAGAAATAAGGGGATTCAACGATCCACAGAAAGAGGAGTACTTTGGGAAGAGAATCAGTGATGGGAATTTGGCCAGCAGAGTCATCAGCCACCTGAAGGCATCCAGGAGCCTCTACATCATGTGCTATATTCCAGTCTTCTGCTGGATTGCAGCCTTTGTTGCAGAGAGAACATCAGAAGAATCAAACAAAGCTGAAATGCCAAGGACTATGACTGAAATGTACAGCCGCTTTCTCGTCATTCAGACTAGCATTAAGAAGAGAAAGTACACAGAGAGAAAAGAGACAGAAGAAGAGATCATTTTCAAACTGGGGAAACTGGCCTTTCAGCAGCTGGAGAAGGGCAACCTGATCTTCTATGAGGAAGACCTGAGAGAGGCTGGCATTGATGTCACAGAAGCATCAGTGTACTCAGGAGTGTGTACTCAGATCTTCAGAGAGGAGAAGGATGTTTACCAGGCAAAGGTGTTCAGTTTTGTGCATCTAAGCATTCAGGAGTTCCTGGCAGCGTTATATGTGTTTCTCTGCTTCAGCAACAGAGAGAGAAGCATGTCTGACCAACAGCAAACCTCTCAGCTCTCTGCTCTGTTCAGAGCTGCAACACTTCATGACCTGCACAAGACTGCTGTGCATCTGGCCTTACAGAGTGGGAATGGACACCTGGACCTTTTCCTCCGCTTCCTTCTGGGCCTCTCACTGGAGTCCAATCAGAACCTCCTAAAACACCTACTGCCAAAGACCAGCAGCCAATCACATAGCTCAGTGCAGACAGTCCAGTGTGTCAAAGAGAAGATAAGAGGTGAGAGTAGACAGAGGGATGATGGGGCTGTTCAGAGTTGGGAGAAGTTCAGGCCGAAGGATCAGAAGGATCAACCTGTTCTACTGCCTGAATGAGCTGAATCAGCATGCTGTTGTTGAGCACACTGACAGGGAGGGAGGATGGCTGTCTGTAGAGATGCTCTTACCAGGAGAGTGGAGGACTGTGGAATTTAGACTCCAAAAGTCAGAAGATCAGCCAGATGGGTTTGACCTGCATAAGTACATACAGACACCAGAGAAAGATCAGACTGAACTCCTCATCCCTGATGATGTTCTTCAGAAGCTGGTTCCAGTTGTCACAACATCCACCGTGGCAGAGTAAGTAGCACACTGTATTACTGTCTGACTGTCAAGTGTGTGTGTGTGTGTGTGTGTGTGTGTGTGTGTGTACACACTCATTGGCAGGTTTTTGTCATTGTGTTTGTGTATGTTATATCTGTGCTGGGGAAGGGTTTGTATGTATCCTGTGTGTGTGTGTGTGTGTGTGTGTGTGCGTGCGCGTGTGTGTGCGTGTGTGTGTGTGTGTGTGTGTGTGTGTGTGTGTGTGTGTGTGTGTGTGTGTGTGTGTGTGTGTGTGTGTGTGTCTTGCATACATACACTCTGCCAGAACATAGGTAACACACACACAGGTAACACACACACACAGTGTGTGTGCACACGCACATTTATGTGCACATGTGCCCGTGCGTGTTTGTCTTTCTTTCCATCCTACATCACCATACATCACCCTCTCCCTCATCTCTCTCTTCATATTCTCTCTCTTCATATTTTCTCTCTCTCTCATCTCTTCTATTCCTATTCTATCTCTCTCTCTCTCTTCTCTTCATATTCTCTCTTTCCATCACTTCTGGTTTTGCCACATGGTATTGATCAGCTTTGCGTTAACACGGGAGAACTTCTCAGCGCATGGAGAAGTTGGCTGTGCTCGGCAGGTAGCACGGAGGGAGAGCTGTCAAATCATTCTCGACTGCGCAGCACACCGGCATATCACAAACATCATCACTCCCACTAGGCCCAATACATGGTTCATATTAAAACATAAAATGTTTAACTGCTGCCATTTCCGAATGGCTAGCCCATTGATTTTCTTGACATGTAAGGCTACATTCCGAGGAAGGAATCATGCCAGCGCAGCGGTGTGAAATGAAACTGCCAAAATGACTTACAAGTTTTATCCAAAACCAGTCTTGTGCTGTTTCGTTGTGGTGAAGCATCAAAACTGGCCAGAACGCCAAAATTGAACAAATATTCGTCGCAACGGTCTTTGCTGTATTTCCATTTAGAGAACTTGTTTTTGATAGTTCACTCCATCCTTTATCTTAGCGGTCACAGCTAGGGCTTGTTCTACACACTGACACGCCACTTCTTCTCACGTTATGGTAGCCTCAATGTGATGGAATGGAAGTGTAGGTTTGTCTGTCTGTCAAAATGGTTTAGCGC
>NW_026945742.1:711066-718566 GCF_034702125.1 Engraulis encrasicolus
CTCCATTGACACCCATTCATTTTGCACTTAGGTAGTCTGAGGGTTAGCCAGTTGTGGCTAGTAGCTAGTTCCGTGAGTGAACACCCCCTGATTGTACTGCGTCAAGAGGACGAATGGTGAGGACTACAAGTGAGAAGTAAAAGTGAAGGGCGCCCCTTAGTGGCCAACTGAACAAAGTTCATGTGTAGTGCTGATGAAGAACTAGTGTTGTATGCCGGTCGTTACTCGAGCTCATGCACTGTACTGGCCATCTCTGGGAGACTAGTCCTGGGATGATGATGATGATGGGATGTTTCTCATGGAGTGCGTTGCAATATGCGACCTTGCCTCCTCCACTAGTGCTTGTCTCCTCGCCCCACCTCCTGGCCCCTCCTCCGTGGAGAAAACAATAAAGTTTCCCAGCTGTCAGCCTTGCCACAACAACTTTTTGGGGATTGTTTTTCATTCACCATCCCAATTGCAAATGGGCTTACAATTGAGCTTTTGCAAGATATTGAAATATAATGCTGTTGTCAGCTGATGTCATCATGACATATTACTTCCGAGGAGGTGCGAGGAGACAAGCACAAGTGGAGGAGGCAAGGTTGCATATTGGAAGACACCCATGTCCATTCTCTATCCCTCATGACAGAAGCTCTTTCCCATCAAGAAGATGCTTCAAGAAACGCATAAAGTAGCCAATGTACACTCACACTCACACACACTAGTGTCATATGGTGGTCGTCACTCACTCACTCCAGCTGATTCAGGGCTCCGTTTCTTGATTCTTGTCGTTGCTAACCGTCTTAAGACCGTCTCACCGTTCCCTTGGATTTAGTGGTGAGCGTCGCTGTCCAGAGAGAGTTGAGTCGCTCTTACGAAGGACTTTGCTAACGACGATAGCAAAGGCGCTTTCGAGAAACGGACCCCAGGGCTGCTGACAGCTTTAGGCCGGGCCCGGGACAAAGTCATCTGAAAAGGCCCTCCACCTAATACATACAGTGCAATGATGAGAACCCAATTCTGGGCCCCCCATCTCTCTCTCTCCCTGGGCCCGGGACAACATACCCCTTTGTCACCCCGTCAGCTTCCCTAGCCATGCTGCTGTAACGTAGGCTAACTAGCACAGGGTTGGCGTGGAACGTTAGTAAACCTCCCTCCGATAGCCTCATACAGTCTCGTGCCGTTGGGCCGAGAGACTAGTCTCTTGGCCCAGCGGTATCGTACTGTGTCTCCCATTGCCGAACCATTGTAGTTGACGAGGATGCAGGTTCGATCCCCGAGGGGGGTGAACAGGTGCAAGATGACCTCCGTCACAGTGGTGCCGCTGACCCGGATGGGAGTGAGGTTTAAGGGGGAGAGTGTAACGGAGGCTAACTAACACAGGGTTGGTGTGGAACGTTGGTAAACCTCCCTCCGATAGCCTCATACAGTCTCACAACACACACACACAGAGGCTGGGGAGGCAGAGTAAGGAAAAATGAGTTTTAATGGAACACCTGCAGTCAGGACACACACACACACACACACACACACACACACTCACTCACTCACTCACACACACACACGCACGAATGCCACAGGATGGCAGGCCACAGGTACATTGTAGAGTTTGTGTAGTTCAGTAGCCACGTCTTACAATGGGTTTCAATGGGAGAACAGAC
The DNA here is from genome assembly GCF_034702125.1 of Engraulis encrasicolus. Lineage (NCBI taxonomy): Eukaryota > Metazoa > Chordata > Actinopteri > Clupeiformes > Engraulidae > Engraulis > Engraulis encrasicolus. The sequence continues at coordinate 712,710 of NW_026945742.1, forward strand.
TACAAATGGCTACCTGAAGAGGACTTCTTTTGTAGTTCAGTAGCCACATCTTACAATGGGTTTCAATGGGAGAAAAGACTACAGGTACAGTACTCAGGGTGGCTAATAACAAGAGTGTAAAAGTTTGAATAAAAAACAAAATTAAACAAAACAACACAAAACAAAATGAAAATAAATGGTTAGTTAATCAAATCATCGAAGGCGTCTGACCTACGCGTCTTAATGGCATTAGAATAATATCTGCTTTATATATATATATATATTTGTATATTTATATTTAAATTTATATACTCTTCTTCTTACTTATTTTTCCACATACAATATAATTTTCTTACCCATGTGATGACCAGGCATTGTGATCATTTTATTAGAAGTGAAAATGCACACAACAAAATTGCATTTATGCCTCACCCGTGCAAGGGGGCAGCCCCCAATGACGCTCCAAGGGAGCAGTGCGGCGGGACGGTACCATGCCCAGGGTACCTCAGTCACGGAGGAGGAAGGGGGACAGCACTGGCGGGTCGGGAGTCGAACCGGCAACCTTTGGGCTACAAGTCTGACGTCCTAACCACTTACCCACGACTGCCCAGAAACTGAATGTCTTTAATCAACACACTGCACTGGCCATGGTCTCCACATGGACTTAGAGGAACATAGAGGAATACCTACCTATGTCTTCGAAGTGTGTGTGTGTGTGTGTGTGTGTGTGTGTGTGTTATGCGTGTTGTTTGTAGAGGGTGCGTGTGTGTGTGTTGTGTGTGTGTGTGTGTGTGTTATGTGTGTTGTTTGTAGAGGGTGTGTGTGTGTTTGTGCGTGCGTGTGTGTGTGTGTGTTGGTGTGTTTGTAAAGTGTGTGTGTGTGTGTGTGCAGCTACATCATGAAGTCTTCCAGTTATTTCCTCTGAAGGGGTGAGCAGAGCAGAAGAGCCCTGTGTGTGTGTGTGTGTGTGTGTGTGTGTGTGTGTGTGTGTGTGTGTGTGTGTGGCTACATCTTGAAGTCGTCACTTCACCCAAAGTCACTCTCTAAGTTGAGTGTGTGTGTGTGTGTGTGTGTGTGGGGGGGGGTGGGGTGGGGGGAGGGGGGGTGATTGAAGCCTGACTAGACAGCTGATTGTCTCTTCTGATTAGAACACACAAACACACACACACACACACACAGGACTGATGAGGGTGAAAGAGGTGTGTGTGTGTGTGCATGCATACGTGTGTGTGTGTGTTCGAAGTGTGCAAGTGTTTCTACAATGACTATAAAAAATTGTGTGGGTGTCTGTAAGTGTGGATTTGTGTGTGTGTGTGTGTGTGTGTCAGGGCTTAACACTAACACACGCCAGGTAGCCAAATGCGGGTGAAAGTCGGCGTTGGCTAGTAGATACCGAAGGTTCACTAGCCATTCTGGCGGGTCCGTCACTATTCTAAATGATGAGGCACCGCATTTTGTAGTTTTTTCCCTCGGACCGTCTTTTCTACAAACGCAATGCAATGCGTTTTCGCGAGCCTACAATACCCATGAAGCACCTGTGTCACGTGTCACCTGTGTCTCACGCGCGAGAGGAATCTGATAGAGCTAGTCTTGTGCGGCAGCGAGCTACCGGTCCGGCACATCAGCGCACGTTTTGGAAATGTCACTGAAAACCTTCACGTGAAAATAAAGTAGTGAAGTTCATCTCAACTGACCTGTTTTGGGATCTGTCATTAGTACAATGCATAGTAGTAGTGGACATTAAAATGACCAAGGCGAGAGGAGAACACCTCAGTCTTGTGAAAGTCTTGGGACTAATCAGCGCAGCGATAAGACAAGGACACATGCGGCATTAATAATGTTCGGTTTAAATCATTTTCTGATTTGCCTGTATGTCTTCATACCTTAATATTCCTCCATGTTTCTTGTGCCATTGTTCCCGACTGTCAAACAGGGCTTAAACAACGCGCAGTAGTAGCCTTCCAGACCGCACAAAATCATGTCCCATGTCCCTTCGCATGTGCCCATCTTGCCTTGCGTCCGTTTATGTTTTAAACAACTCAATATTAAACGGAATGAAAGGAAGTCGTAACTCCTTCTGTAGTTACCGGCCGCATATGTGTGTGCCTTCTAGTGGATAGCCTATTTTTATGAGAAAATATTCCAGAAGAGGTGTTATTCCACATGCATGACCGAGGACATGCGAAGCTTGGCAATGACTTTGCACTATCTACTTTGCGCATCGAAAGTGCCCTTCAGATCAAAGACGGAAATATTTTGCTCTCATGTAGCTTACATTTGTGCCCTTCCACAACACTGTGCTTGGTGTTTCTGCACGGCTATGCCATTCCTCAGATAAATTAATCTGTTCTAGTTAATCTATTTATTAGGCCCTATATTATATTATATTATATTATATTATATTATATTATATTATATTATATTATATTATATTATATTATATTATATGATATGATATTATATTATGCTATATTATCCTACATTACATTATTACAGCCTATTATATAATTCATTAAAGCTGCTATGATGGTGAAGAAAATTATGGCTAGTGAAAAGGCCCAATGGCTAGTGAGTCAGGAAAACCACTAGCCAAAATGGCTGGTAAGCGAAAAAGTTAGTGTAAAGCACTGGTGTGTGTGTGTGTGTGTGTGTGTGTCTGTATACATATTTTTGTGTGTGTGTGTGTGTGCGTGCGTGCCTGTGCGTGTGTGTGTGCAGGGCATCATCCAGTCACATGTTACAGCATGCATGATTGCATCATCACGAGGATCAGAGAGGGACCGCATGCACTTCAATAGCACCCCCCCTCCCTCACATGTACCCCCCACCCAACCCCACCCCAAAATGTCCCCAACACCCCTCACCCAAAATGTCCCCAACACCCCTCTCCATGGGTGCATCCCAATATGTGACCTTGCCTCCTCCACTTGCCTCCTCCACTTGCTTCTCGTCATGATGACATCACTGACAACAGCATTATATTTCAATATCTTGCAAAAGCTCAATTGTAAAGTCTTTTTCTCATCTGCAATTGGGATGGTGAATGAAAAACAGTCCCTCAAAAGTTGTTGTGGCGAGGCTGACAGCTGGGAAACTTTATCGTTTTCTCCACGGAGGAGGGGCCAGGAGGCGGGATGAGGAGACAAGCACAAGTGGAGGAGGCAAGGACACATATTGGGATGCACCCCATATGTCACCACCTGAATTAGGGCTGTAACGATATTGTATCGAACTGGGAAATCGCGATACACAGAGTCACGATACTGTATCGCGATACAAGGAGGCGGAATCGTGATATGCAGTTTCAAAGTTCTGTTGCGCTTCAGTCCAAGAAAACAACCACATGATGTGATGTGATGTGATGCTTCCAAGTTTCAAATCATTTCAATTATTATTTTAAAACGTTTTAAATTACTAGTAGCCACTTCTAACCTATTCTATTGATAAAAAAATCATGTTTTTTATTTATAGTTTCATTTTATAATGCTGACAAATGTGACAAAAGGAAATTAGTTAATTTAAAAACATACATTTAAAAAATAATAGGGTGCATTGAACCATAGGTCAAAGATTGTGATACGAACTGAATTGTGTGTATCGTTACAGCCCTAACATCACCTCACTGCCCCCCCCCATTCCCCTCATCCACAATCCCCCCCCACCCCCCCCAAAAAAAAAACCACCCACCCCCTTTGAGACCACTTGTCCATTCATTACCACAACTGATCCAGTTCATATTGGGTTCTAGAATTGACTCAGTTCATATTGGGTTCTGGAATTGACCCAGTTCATATTTGCGTACCACAGTTGACTCAGTTCATATTGGGGTTCCAGGATTCAGTTGTTTTGCACCAGAAAAAGCGAATCAGTTCTCGACTCGACGGTTTGAGTTCGGTTCGAGTGACTCTCTCCATCCCCATCCGGTACCAGAACACCTCCTGCAGATCAGTTCACGTCCAGAACTACTGACTCCTTTCATCCTGGATCAGTCAAGTCCTGAAAACGATTCAGGTCATACTGACTCAAGTCCTGAAAACGATTTGGTTCATGTGACCCGAGTCCCCAAAGTGATTCAGTTCATATTGACTCAAGTCCCCAAAATGATTCGGTTTTGGGGGAGACTAGTCCCCAAAATGATTCAGTTCATATTGACTCAAGTGATTCGGTTCATCCTTACTTGACTCCCAAAAGTGATTCGGTTCATCCTGACTCGATTCCCCAGAGTGATTCGGTTCATTTTGACTTAAATCCCCAAATGTGTGGGGTGAGTTCGCACCATGTGACTCTGGTCGTCCAATCAGCTGGAGTGAGTTCGCAGCATGTGACTCTGGTCGTCCAATCAGCTGGAGTCTGTTCCCACCATGTGACTCCAATCATCCAATCAGTGAGTGAGTAAGTGAGTCACGTGACGTCTGTGCAGTTTGATCCAGACTGATGAGGAGGACATGGCAGAGGAGAATCAGGTCTGTGACTCGGTCAGTACTGTGAAACTGTGTGTGTGTGTGTGTGTGTGTGTGTGTGTGTGTGTGTGTGTGTGTGTGTGTGTGTGTGTGTGTGTGTGTGTGTGTGTGCATGTGTGTGGAACCTGGTGTGTGTATGTATGTGTGTGTGTGCATGTGTGTGTGTGTGCGTGTGTGTGTGCGTGTGTGTGTGTGTGTGTGTGTGTGTGTGTGGTCTGTGCAACTGGGACTCTGGATGTCTGTGTCTAGTGACTACTGACTGACCTGAGTAACTCTGAGCAGCGTGTCTGTGTGTGTGTAACCTGGTGTGTGTGTGTGTAACCTGGTGTGTGTGTGTGTATGTGTGAACGTGCCTGTGTGTTTGTGTATATGTGTATTTGTGTGTGTATGTGTGTGTGTCCGTGTGTGTGACTGATATCACGTCTGACAGTGGTTGGTCTTGAGTGGCATTGACAGCTTATATATGTGACTTGCATCCCTGTGTGTGTGTGTGTGTATACCCATGTATGTGTGTGTGTGTGTGTTTGTGTGTATGTGTATAGTATACGTGTGTGTGTGAGTGGCATTGACAGCTTATTTATGTGACCTGCATCCCTGTGTATGTCTGTGTGACCTGCATCCCTGTGTATGTCTGTGTGTGTGTTTATACGTCTGTATGTGTGTATGTGTGACACTGTGTGTGTGTGTGTGTGTGTGTGTGTCCGTCCTCAGTTCATGTCGATGGTGTTAAAGACCCACTCCGTAAATTTCTGTAGTTTTGCGTTGGCGTCCAGAGAGGCCTGTTGCAGCCGCTGGTTGTCATGGCGAAGAGACGCGATCTGATGCTGCAGACACACCTTGGCATCCCTCTCCTGAAAACACACGCACACGCACACACACACGCACACGCACACGCACACGCACACGCACACGCACACACACACACACACACACATTAGGGTGCTGCAGTACAGAGACGCGATCTCCTGAAAAGCAAGAACCAAATCTTACAGAGCGGCTCGCGATATAGCGAAACTCACAATAATCATTATTATTATTATTAGTAGTAGTAGTAGGTAGTAGGGCTGGTAAAATAATATTCGAAGTTCGAATATTATTCGAATATGGGAAAAATATGTATATTTGAACGTAAAAATGAATATTCGAATAGTTTACAAAATATTGCGCAGGGCAGCGCGCGCATTGATTCTCCTCCGTTAAGTGTCCATGGTGCATCCCTTACTGGCCTGTGTCTCTGCTGCAGTCACATGTCACAACAAGAGGGTTGCAAGGACTGCAAGTTGCTTTGTGTATAGAGAGTAGGTTTGTGCAGATTGTTTTGACATTTGAGTTCTTATTGCTGTTGGAACCACATTGTAAGAAGTTGTCGTCTTTCGTGACTGACTTAGCTCTACACCCCCACCCCAAACTATGCACGG
>NW_026945742.1:731066-733968 GCF_034702125.1 Engraulis encrasicolus
CACACACACACACACACACACACACACACACACACACACACACACACACACACACACACACACACACACACACACACACACACACACACACACACACACACACACACACACACACGTCACGCACTCGCACTCGCACACGCACGCACTCATACACACACACACGCACGGGAACACACACACACACACAAACACAAACACAAACACACACACACACCCCTGGGAGTACACTCTTCTACTGTTGACTGACACACTCATCCTCTTCTCTTCTCCTGGATGTCCTCCTATGAGATTAGGCTGGATACGCACTAGGGCAGGCGTCACAAACCTTTCTGGGTTCGAGGGCTACTGAGGTCTACCCGAGGGCTACAGTACCTTTGGTCAAAATCCTCTACTGATGTCTTGGCATCATTCTCAAATCACACTATTATTAAAGATGGCCTCTCAACGTCATTTAATTAATATTGCCGTGTTCCCCATTGTTATTGAATTTGTTTCAAGACGTTTTTGCAAGCTGGCAAGGTGGCTTGTGGAGAAACGAGAGAGTGTTCCGTGTTTCTCGTGGAAATGTGTCTCTGATTGGCTCACTCCTCCTGCTCTCGAAGAAACGCGTCTCTGATTGGCTCAGTCCTCCAGTTCTTGGAGAGAATGTAATGGGAAACAGAGTCGCCACTTCCCCGGATGGTACTGCACTATAGGGGCGCCAGCGGAGGCGTGCAGGCTCCATTCAGGGCTGTGCTCTTTCGACAGCGACCCCTAGGCGAGCTGCAGGCACGGAGCAACCAGAGTGAGCTGGCTTTATGTATGAGGCTTTGTGCTGTGTGTGTACCTGAGAGTAGCAACCAGCTGATAGCTAAGCTAAGCTATGTTTCGGGCCACCAGACGTTGCTTGTTTTGAAAACAAGCAGAAAAAAATTACTCGACATGTTTTTAGATAAATGGGTCGATATAAACCTTTGTAGGCAACGCCTTCTTTCGACGTGACGAAACACAGAAAGGCTTTCGTGATTCGCTCGTTTCTCTGCATTATTTATGTAAATTGGGAAACACCGGGAAACACAGCCAGGAGAGTTGACGCACCGCTATGAGAGCCTTGCAAGTGAGTTTAACTTGGGGTGACCGTCCGATCTTCGAAAGGAGTGAGTAAAACTGAGTTTTATTGGAAGTTGGCCTTTAAATTATAATTTGCCTATAGGTTGTAAAGAATAAATAATCTCATTAACTGTGAAGCATTAACTGAGATTATTATATGGTTGTGACGTCATCGGTCGAATGCTCCATTCATTTCAACGGGGCTCCCCAACGTTCGCACGTCTGTTATTTTTCGATAACGGACGGGTTGGTCTATAATAGACCGCTGTCAATGGCAACAAGACTTTTCACTGCTAAAGCGACTTTTCAACAAGACTCTAATCAGCTGCTGTGATAGACAACACCTGTTGTCCTGGCTACCTAGCTGTTAGCGGTGTTCCACAACGGCACTGTTTTGTTTTGCGCAGCAACAATCTTTTGACATTAAAACTATAGTAGACTTCACATTAAATAGGCCTAAAGAAATGTCCCCGCTATGTGTGAATCATTTAAGTATATCCATATAATAAGCGGGTTAACTTTCGGCGAGTCGGTCGCTTTGTGGAATAGCAGCACTTCAGAGAGAACAAGACCCCTCCGCTCCGCGTTGGGGTCTAAAGATTCTCTCTGTCGTGCTGCTATTCCACGGTAGCGACCTTCTCGCCGAACGTTAACCCTTACCTAACATCTGGTAGTCGTCACTGTTTAATAGCATCCTTGGTGGGCACCTCAATAGCTCCTGGAGGGCTACTTGGCGCCCGCGGGCACCACGTTGGTGACACCTGCACTAGAGCGTGTCAAAGCCAGTGTGCCATATTTCCCATTCATTTCAATGGGACAACGCCGGCCGCTGTCATGTATTATTGCCACCGCCTCTCCTCTCCTCTCCTCTCCTCTCCTCTCCTCGCCTCGCCTCTCCTCGCCTCGCCTCGCCTCGCCTCGCCTCGCCTCGCCTCGCCTCTCCTCTCCTCTCCTCTCCTCTCCTCTCCTCTCTTCTCTTCTCTTCTCTTCTCTTCTCTTCTCTTCTCTTCTCTTCTCTTTCTCTTCTCTTCTCCTCTCCTCTCCTCTCCTCTCCCTCCCTTTCTCTGTGTGTGTGTGTGTGTGTGTGAGTGTGTGTTTGTGTGAGTGTGTGTGTGTGGACGCACCTGTAGTGTGAAGCTCCATCGGCGTGTTCTGTGAGGGGGTATTTCTCGGGGCTGCTGGGGGTATTTGCGGGGTAGTTGTCCTCCTCGTCTGGGCTCGTAGCAGCAGTAGATGGAGGGTAGTTGTCCGGGCTGGTGGGGGTATTTGCAGGGTACCTCTCTGGGCTGGTGGGGGTATTTGCAGGGTACCTCTCAGGACTGTGGGGGGTATATGGAGGGTAGTTGTCAGGACTGGTGGGGGTATTTGCAGGGTACCTCTCTGGGCTGTGGGGGGTATTTGTGGGGTACCTCTCCGGGCTGTGGGGGGTATTTTGGGGGTAGTTGTCGGGGCTGTTGTCCTCCACGTCTGGGGAGTGAATGGGAGACACCTCCATAGGAGGAGAGACCTCCGTTGGGGGAGAGGGGGCCACCTCCTCCTCCCTGCAGCCCAGAGAAGAGGCCTCGATCCAGGGGGAGGCGGGGGTGGTGTCTCGGGGGCGTGGGGTTGGCACCAGGGGGGCGTTACTGGCCAACGTGGCCCCGTAAGAAGAGGGGTCTATCGTGCCGTAAGAGGAGGGGTCTATTATCGTCGCCCCGTAAGGCGATTGGTCGATGCCGCTGTCGGTCGACGCCCCCTGCATGTAGCCGACGCCCCCTCCTCCTCCTCCGATTCCTCCCGCTGCGAAGCCGTTGAGCTCCGAGTCCGGACGAGA
>NW_026945743.1:0-25000 GCF_034702125.1 Engraulis encrasicolus
GTAGCGTTGGGGTGCTTCCTGGAGGCTGTGATGGTCAAACTAGCCGTGACATCTTGGGATTTATCATCTGGGCCGAAACCCACAGCCACAGTGGAGAAAAGGCTCTGGTTGGTTGACGTTGCCATCACAGTGTCTCCCCGGTACCAGATGATATGAAGGTTTTCGACCGGAGCTACGCTCTTAACCTCACACCTCAAGGTGTACTCACGGTTCTCCTCCAGTGGACCACTTTCTTTACGGGAAAGGATTACGCTGTCAGGAATTTCTGTAAGAGGACACAGAGAGACACACAGCACAGTATTATCAGCGTTGTTGGGGATTTGGCCAGAACTGTGCTGAGAACGATCACACTGCCAGGGATTTCTGTCATGGAAAAAAAACAGACGCACAGTACAGTATCAGCAGGGCTTGACATTAACTTTTCGCTTGCTGGCCACTGTGGCTAGTGGTTTTCCCGAGCTAGCTATTCTACTAGCCACTATTCTATTTTTTCAGGGATTTCTGTAATGGAAAAAAAACAGACGCACAGTACAGTATCAGTATGAGCGTTTCTCAGTGCAGGTTTTGGGATAGAGCCGTAGGCTAATGTGAGCTAGTCACGATTCTCCTCCAGTGGGCCTGGGTGATGTGGTTCACGAGCCCAAATGATTGGTGCGAGATTTGAATGAAATCCTGTGGAGAGTATCATGATTTGCTTCAGTAGTCACAGTGCATGTTTTTTAAGGAGTAATTCAGATTTCCAATGTTGACGGTGTTATATCCGTATAACTCCTAAATAACCACACCGGTGTATTCCACATGCCATGCTGTTTATTGACTCACATCACGACAGCACGCACACACACTTTACGGCAACTGCCGTTTCAACCGCGGTTTCATTTAAAGGCACAGTACCAGAACTTATAGAATGAATAAGGGAACAATATTCAAACATAACATTTCTCCCCCCCTTTCGAAAACCTGAGAAGGGCTAAGAACCCCAACCTTTAAGTGCAAACTCAAAACCCTTTAATACTGCTACTCTGCTACATAGTCCCCCAACCATGCCGGTGGGGCCCTCAGTCTCTGAGGGCGTGCTGGTGCCGGCTGATCACCCCCCTCCGGCAGTTGGCTGGGTGCGGCCCCCAGCCTCGGAGGGCTTGCCCTCAGAGCCGCTGCCCCAGGGGGTTGGGCGGACTGACCCCCCGGTGGTGCCGCCTCCGGTGGTAGAACTGCCTCCGGTGGAAGGACCGGCTGGCCCTGCCCAGGCTGCACGGCCGCCTCAGGAGCGATGGGGGGCCCAGTTGCTAGGGGCCCAGTCAGGCCGCGCTGAATTGCCATGTGTGGCTGAGAGCGATCTGGTGCCGGGGGAGTGGCGACCCGGTGTAGGCGGTTTGCGTGCCAGCGAGTGCCGTCACTCAACTTGTAAGTGGCCGGTCCCAGCCGCCTCTCCACCTGGAGTGGCTCCGACCAGTATGACTGCAGCTTATTCTTGCGATGGAGATGTTTGACCCTGACCCAGTCCCCCGCTGACAGTGAGGAGGGTCGCACTCTGCGGGCGGCGTCAAATCTCTGTTTCATTTGGGCCTGTGACGTAGAGACCCGCGCTCTGGCTTTCTCCAGCCCCGGGCTCGCTTGGGCCGGGCTCGGCTCCGCTCTCAGGCAGTCCAGCGGCTGTTTTAGTTCACGCCCAATCATCAGCAGAGCCGGCGACACTCCTGTGGTGGAGTGCTTGGACGCCCTGATGGTTAGGAGAGTTTGGTTAAGAGCCTCGTTGAATGTTTTCCCCTCCTGCAGACAGGCTCTGAGTCCGTCCTTGAGTGTTTTGTTGAGTCTTTCCACCCCGCCATTGCTCTCTGGGTGGTAGACCGCTGTTCTGATGTGCTTGATGGACCGCAGCGCCAAGAACTCTGTGAACTCCGCTGACGTAAATTGGGCCCCATTATCCGTCGTGATGGCCGTGGGGAGGCCCCAGCGCCCGATATCCAGGCGGCTGATGACGGTGTGTGAGGTGATGGAGGTCAGTGTAAAAACCTCCGGCCATTTGGAATGGAGGTCATGTACCACCAGCAGGTAACGCGCATGGGCCGGCGCCCCATGCAGTTCCCCGCAGAGGTCTACCTGGAGGTGTTCCCACGGTCCAGATGGCCACGGGGTTGGGGTGAGTGGTGCAGTGGCCGGCCGGCCCGTCTTCCCACTCATGAGACAGCAGGTACAGTCGCGCACCAAGTCCTCTATCTCAAAGTCTATGCCGGGCCACCAGACTGTGTCCCGGCAACGCTGCTTTAGCTTGACCATCCCCGGGTGTCCTTCGTGTGCCATGTGTGTCTCTGGGACCACGGCCCGCTGGCCGCGGGCAAGGCAAACCGACCCCCAGCAGGAGAGCTCATCCCTAAACCGGTAATAGGGACGCAGCGCATCGTCCACTTGAGCTGGCCAGCCGTTCTGGACGCATGCGCGGAGGGCAGTGAATGTGCTGTCCTCGGCCGAGGTCTGTTGCAGCTCCTCCAGGGTAACTATGGAGCTCAGGGGCATATGCAGGATGTGGACCCAGTCCTCCTCGCTTTCCATGTCGGCTGGCCTCTCCCTTGTCTCCTTTGTCAGGGAGACCGCTCTGGACAAGAGGTCGGACACTGTGTTCGCGCGCCCGGGTATGAACTGCAGGTTGAAGTTGTACTGGTTGAGACGGTCGGCCCACCTGTGCAGTCTCAATGGCTTGTGGCCCGAGCCTTGGGTCGCCAGCAGTGTTGTCAGTGCCTGATGGTCGGTGCGGATGGTGAACGCTCGGCCATAGAGGTAAACATGCCAGCGTTCGCATGCCCACAGACACGCCAGTGCCTCTCTTTCCCCCACCGAGTACTTCTGTTCTGCAGGCGTGAGTGCCCGCGAGGCAAAAGCAACCGGGCGTTCCACCCCCCCATGGACTTGGGAGAGTACCGCCCCCAGTGCCACCCCCGACGCATCGCAGGTGACCAGGGTGGGAGCGTCCAAACTGAAGTGGGCCAGCGTAGGGGGGGACGTGAGCTGCCGCTTAAGCACCTGTACCGCGTCGTGACAGGCTGGGGTCCAGTTCCAGGAGGTGTCCTTCTTGAGCAGCTGGCGCAGAGGGGCCGTCGTGTCTGAGAAGCGGGGCATGAATCGGAGGTAGTAAGCCGCCATCCCTAGGAAGGATGCGACCTGCGATGGGGACTGTGGGTCAGGCAGTGACAGGATGGCCTCCGTGTGGGACATGATTGGGGCAATGCCGTCCCTGGAGAGCCTGAAGCCCATGAACTCCACCTCCCTAACGCCAAACTTGCACTTCTCCGCATTCAGTCTGACGCCATGCTGCTCAAAGCGCTGGAAGACTTGTTCCAGGCGGGAGTCGTGTAGTGCAGTTGAAGGTGCATGCACTACCACGTCATCCAGGAAAATGGAGACCCCCTGTATGCCAGCCAGGATGAGTGACATTACCTTCTGGAAGCAGCTTGGGGCTGATGACATCCCGAAGGGCATGCGTTTGTACCTGAAGACCCCCACGTGTGTGATGAACGCTGTGAGGTTCATGCTGGCTGGTGCGAGAGGTACCTGTAGGTAGCCGTGCCGCAGATCCATCTTGCTGAAAACGGTGGAGCCATGAAAATGACTGGTGAGTTCTTCAGCCGTGGGCAGGGGATACTTGTCAGGGATGATGGCCTTGTTTACATCTGTCAAGTCCACGCAGAGACGCAGTGCACCCCCTTTTTTCCTGGTTATCACCAGGTTCGACAACCACGGCGAAGCGTCGATGGGTTCGATTACATCGTCCTCCAGCAGGCGGCGTAGTTCGGCCCCCACTGCGTCCCGGAGTGCCAGGGGAATGCGCCGCATTGCTTGGATCACTGGGGCTACAGACTGGTTCACCGTAGGCTGGTGCATGAAGCCTGACATGCAGCCCAGGCCCTTGAACAATTGTGGGTACCGGTCCGGCCAGGCGGCACCCACCTGCAGAACCCGTAGGCCCCTGGCGTCGGTCACTGCGAAGCCCAGCGCCAGGAACAAGTCAAGGCCCATGATGTTGGCCCCCTTCTGTGTGATGCAGAACTCGGCGTCCGGAACAGCCTGTTCGTCATACCTGACCGGGAGACGGGCAACTCCCATGGTAGCGATGGGGGAGTGGCCGTATCCTGACAGGGGCTGTGTTGCTTTCCCCAGCGGCACATGTCTAAAATGTCTGTCGTAAGTGTACTTGTTCAGGATTGACACTTTAGCTCCTGTGTCCACCAAGAGTGGAATCTGTGCTGCCCCCACCTGGCATGTGCAGAGTTTGAATGCGGGCAGGTTGCTTTGCACCGAGTAGATGGGGACGGGCCCGGATGAAGAGTGAGCTGTGTGTGAGGGAGAGGACCGGCAGAAGCGTGCAAAATGATTCAGTTTATTGCATTGGCGGCATCGTTTACCCTGTGCAGGGCATGAGGGGTCTCTGGCTGCATGTTGTGAAGAGCCACAGTTGTTACAGTTCTTGGGCCCCCTCTCTCTGGGCCGCCTGTCCACTCTCTGTCCTTGCTTCGACAGCGGCCACCTCGGCCTCCGTGGCGCCTGTGTTCAGAGCCGAGGATGGTAATGACGTCACTGGCTCCTGCCCAGCGCGGCTGAATTTGCGCGCCTCAGATACGGCTGATTCTAGCTGTTTCCCGATCACCAAAGCCCCCTTTAAGTCCATTGAGTCAGGCTCCAACAAGAGTCTCTCTCTCAGCTTATTGCACGACGTTTTCTCGATTAATTGGTCTACAATAAGTCCATCCTCCAGAGCCCCAAAATCACAGCGCTTGGCTAGTTCACGTAATGCTAACACAAACTGAGCCACACTCTCACCAGCTTTCTGTGCCCTCTGACGAAACTCGAAACGGTGCATACGCCGACTTCTCCCTGAGCTGAAGTAAGTCTTCAAAGCGGCTAATGCAGCAGCATAAGCAGTCGTACCTTCTTCCCCCTCTTCCAACGACAGCGAAAGCGTTGTGAAGATGCGCTGTCCATAGGGTGACCACCTGTCCGGACTTCGGCCGGACAACCCCGCCCCTTAACTATCTAACCTAGCGTCCTTGCGCAGTACCCGTGGCTTCAACTGGCTGACTCCCCGCCTTCGTGTCACTCCCCGACTTTGTGTCATTCTAAACAGCAGGCTGAAATCAAGGAGCTGTACTGCCATCTTACCTCGACTAACTCAGCTGCCAAAAACAGTTTTAGTTGTAAAACAAGATGTCTTGGGAAGGATTTTCGCATTTCATTACACCTACCTCTCCACTCCGATAAAGGAGTCATCAGAACCACTAATTTAACGTTGTATCAGAGACGGTAGAGTACGATAGACAATCCCTCCGTTGTAGTCTGTATTTATTTCACCCTTTTTTCATGCATGCATGATGTGTATAATAGCCTACAATTTATTTGATGTACTTTACTGAAAGTAAAGGTCAGGAGTGTGTTTATCAGCGGTGTTTTTAAAACGAGAGGCGGACGCTTCTGTCAGCATTTTTTTCCCCCTGCAGACGCTTGGATAACCATAGCAACAGCACGAGCTCAAAATACAGAGAGCGCCCGTGCAGAAAGACACTTTCTTTGCCCTGGTTGAAAAGTTACGAGAGCCCTCTTTGTAAATGCATTTAGCGGACAAACTTGCTTGCACTATGCGTTGCCAGTACAGCAATACAGTTAATTTGTTGTGCGGAGTCTGAAGTAAAATCTGGAGTAACATGGCGGCCGCAGATATCGGAAACACGACCGTCTGTCAATCTAGTTTGTGTTAATGACATTGCCTCGTATATCGAGGCCATAAGCACAAGGCGAGGAGGAGAGGAAAGACAAAGAGAGGGACACACGAACGTCGTAAACAGGTCGTAAAAACGGACCGATGGCCACCCTAGTTGTCCTTCTTGTCCGAGGCAATGGCGGAGGATAGCACACTTCCTTGTATCTTGCAGAGCTGAGTAGCCCACCGCCACTGAATAATCCTCGAAGGACGCAATCCATCGGTCCCAGGGAACAACTGGATTGCCGGGGAAGGGTAGGAAGGGTGGTGGAGGTGGTAGATTGAGGGTATCCCATCCTCGTCACCAAACGTTATGTCCGTATAACTCCTAAATAACCACAACGGTGTATTCCACATGCCATGCTAGGGGTGGATCGGTACAAAAATATCACGGTTCGGTACGTACCTCGGTTTTGGACCCTACGGTTCGGTACATTTTCGGTACAGTGCAGGGAAAAAAAAACATGATCAAAAGGCAGCTTTTTTTATCCTCAAATGCAGCTTTTTATTATTTAAATTCCCAGCTGAGATAGCTGCAACTTTCTGTAAAACAAGTGAACAAGCACCACATTGTCATATATTGACATGAAAGGAATATATTGATAGGTGCATCAGTGCCACACATGGCCTTTAACATAAGCTTACAATACACAAGTGCCCTTTTACATTCACATAGCTCAGTGAACATGAGCTGTAGGCCTCACAGATAACAGCATAACATTTTTGCATTTCACATTAATCAGCTATGTACAGCTGTGTGTATTGTGCTCATTCAATTTAACATTTTAACATTAACATCTGCATTTGCCATCACCAACTGTACAGCTTTATTCAATTTTAAGGTTTTTCTTCAAAAAAACAAGTTTGTCTACACTCTCGGTGCTGAGTGTCGATCTGGTGGCAGTGACTATGTCACCTGCTGTGGAAAACACCCTTTCACTGGGCACTGAAGTGGCAGGTATGGCCAGGTAACTTTTTGCCAATACGGCTAGATTTGGATAAACAGACTCGTGCACTTTCCACCAGGAGAGAGGGTCAGAGTCAACTGAGGTGCAGTCCTTTGCCATGTAACCACTGACCTCTTCCTGCAACTGATGTTTCAAATCAGGCTGGTTCCTTTCCTGAACTTTGAACAATGAGCCAAAAAGTTCTGCCATGGCTGACCTCTTCAAAGGAGGTTCGGAGGAGGATGCCTCTTCATCTTGTGCCATCCCTGGCAAAGCAGTGGCCTCAGCCTGTGAAGTGGATGGGCTGTCCTCTGCTGCAGTCAGTGGGGTGTCTTTCTGATAAATAAAAAAGACAGACAATATATATTTAAAATATAGTATTAGAGCATATTGTTCCCTTTAGCCTAAGGAATATCATTTGTAGTCATTACACAATAATATTTTTTCAACCTGACCACAATGCTGTACGTGGATGGGAAATAGTATTAAATTGCAATATGAACACGGCCACCTGCAGGCGTTATTTAATATTGCAGGTAGACAAAGCAGTCATTGCAATGCCTGGCCAAACCCCATCTGGGGAAACGGCAGGTTATTAGGCCAATAATGATAATAATATTAACGACAACAACAATCATAATCATATTCATAATAATAATCATAATGATATTTATAGTATATTAAAAAATAATAATAGTTCTTATATTCATACCTTTTCTGCTCTGCTCAGAACTTCTTTGATGAGATCATCTCGAACTTTCTGCTGGTTGGTTGGATCCAGGTGATGGAGTGTTTTGAACCTAGGGTCCAGTGCAGTACATTTATTCAGGAAGTCCCGGAGGTCTGGGTCATCATATCGACCTTGGAAGTTGTCTCTGATGGCCGTTTTCATGTCTCTTGCGATTGGTGCATCAGCTGCATTTGTTTCTGTTGCTTTCAGAAGTGTAGTCTGTAGTGGCAGGATCATGGAAATGGATGGAGTGGTTTCTGTGCTCATCACTGCCGTGATGGTCTTCAGTGGCCTCATTACGTCAACTATGGCTTCTGCGTTTGACAGCTCCAGATCGGAAAGATTCCCGATGCCTTTGTTTCTGACACTCCTCTCTGCTAAGGCAGAATAAACAGCAGCTTGCTGCTCGAGATATCGCTCGACCATCTCGAAGCTGGAGTTCCAACGAGTTGCGACATCATTAATTAGGCAGTGTTTCGGCAAGCCCAGCATTTCTTGCTTGCACTCCAAAACGTGTGCTGCTGTGGTGCTGCGATGGAAAAATCCGACCGTAGATCTCATTTTGGCAAGCACATGCGAGACCGGCTTGATCTCGAGTGCTTTTTTTGCGGCCAAATTGAGGGTATGCGCGAAGCATCCTATATGCGGGCCGAGACCCGCTTCCCCCACGGCATTGACAATGTTCCTCGCATTGTCTGTGGTGACGGCCAGGGGCATCCCATTTTTTTTCAAGTTCCATTCGCTCACGACTTCGGTCAGCTTTTCAGCTAGATGCGTGCTTGTATGTTGTTCGTGCAAAGGGCGCGTTTGTAGCACCACAGTCCTCATGCCCCACTCAGTGCTAATGAAGTGAGCAGTGACAGTCAGGAAACTCTCGGTTGCCCGGGAAGTCCACGAATCCGTAGTGAGTGCAACCGAATGTGCCGCTTTTAATTCCTGTTCAACAATGCCTCTCGTTCTGTTATACAGTGCTGGCACTACCGATTCCCTTACACTTTTGCGGGAAGGAGGAGTGTAGCGGGGTTCAAGCACATGTAGTAGATATCGGAATCCTGCCTCTTCTACCGTGGAATATGGGCGCATAGAAGATGCGATGTAAATTCCAATGGCTTCCGTGATTTTCTTTGCTCTAGATGTACTCGTGTCAAGGGGCTGTTGTAACACATTTGGGAGACGTAATTGAACAGTTTTTTTCTTCCGTCTCGCCCCGGTGACGGGGATATCTGGGTGGTGTCGCTTGATATGTGCTAGCATGTTTGAAGTGTTCCCACTTGAGTAATTGAAACCTGTCGAACAACGACGGCAGACGGTCCTTGTTTTGTCAACCACCCGCTCTCCATCGCCATTATAAATCACGGGGAACCCGAAGTTATCCCACACTATTGACTTCAATGATGATGGTGGGTCTTCTAACTCTTCGCCACTCGCCATGGTTAGCACTCTCTCGCAACATCAAAAGAACAATGTTAGGCTACCTTCCCACATAGTACAGTTTGTACTGAGAAGTGGAGATTGCTACCTAGACCAGAGATTGTTTGCCTAGACCAATCAATAGCCATGTTTACACGCACGGACCAATCAGAGCTTACAGGTGGCAGCAGTTAAATAGGTCCTGAAGGAAACTCTTGCGAAATAACAGTTCCGCGTTCAGAGCAATATTAAACTTCTGTACCGAAGTATTCTGCGTGGCAATGCGCGTGCCGAACCGTGACCCCCGTATCGAAATCGGTTCGATACGAATACATGTACCGACCCGGGCCTATGCCATGCTGTTTATTGACTGACATCACGACAGCACGCACACACACTTTACGGCAACTGCCGTTTCAACCGCGGTTTCATTTAAAGGCACAGTACCAGAACTTATAGAATGAATAAGGGAACAATATTCAAACATAACAGACGGCATCCCCAAACCATGCCAGTCCCACTATCATGCTTGACTATCGAGATGATAAACGTTTTTGTAAAACTCACTTGTTTACCACAAATGATTGACACCATCTAAAGCAAATTTGTTTATCTCTGTCTCAAGGGAGATGAACAGACCAAGGATATGGATCACTGGAACCATGTTGTGTGGTCTGAAGAGACCAAGATAAACAAATTAGCTTTAGATGGTTCCAAGCATGTGTGGTGTTAAACAAGTTCCTCCACAGTGGCAAACCAAAGTACCCCTAAAAGTTATGTATTGAGCCCTTCAATTACCACTGCAGAAGAATCCCTAAGGGTTCTCTCAGGAATCTCTGAGTTCTTCCAATAACTTGTTTGGTTCTTCAGTTGACCTTTGGTTCCCCCATGAACCAGCTGAGGGGTTTTTTTTTTTGAGGAACCCTCAATTTTGTATTCACTGTTGCAATGGATGCCTCCCATCCTTTGTTGGTTGTTTATACCAACAACAGGGACCGTACAGGGCCAGGGTTGCCAGATTGGGCGGTTTCCCTCCCAATTGGGCTGTTTAGGTAGCCTGGGAAATCCCATGCTGCTTTGCACAATCGTTCCAATCTGAAAGGCAGCATGGAAGCTCGTCTCAAAGCGCTAACCTGAGGTATAGGGAGGCAATCTGAGAGCATAGAGGGGTGGAAAGATGATGACGCAATGCATATTACTCGACAAATGGAAGTTTGCAATTTGCTTGAAGACAACTGACACAATTGGCTATGGGCTAAGTTTGGTCAATAAACTGCTGGCCTTGAACCCAGGTCTCCAGGAGCATGCCGTCCCATTCAAGCCCATGGACAGTCAATCTACACCTAAATCCTAATTTGCTGCAGTGCAGATAGCCGCAAACATCAAAAATAAATCAGTGGGGACCACTGTACTGCACTGCACTGCATACAAGTCAGAGAAGAGGCTAAATGCGCTAAATAGTGAACCTGTCCTTTACAATGTGACATGGATAGTGAAATAAAGCGTGACCCATATTCACTCACTGTAAATGGTGATGGGTAGATGCTGCACACACTGCTGAATATCAGTTTCTGTGTAGCATTGTACTCCATTTCCAACTGCCCACGGAATGCTGGAGACACTCCAGACCATGCTCTGCTCGTCAATCTTCCTGCTCACCCCATCATTTGCCTCCCAGTTCATATTGTCCACAGATTGGTTAATGGTGCAGATGGCCGAGGCTGGGCCTCTGTACTCCACAACCAGATGAGGGGGCTTGATGGTCGGCACAGCACAGTCATCTGAAAAAAAAGAGGGAAAAAGAGTCAAGAGTGAACACAGCAACGGTTCTACCTATTTGTGGGCCCTATCCTCTTGAATTCTGCATTTACCATGGCTGGGATGACTGTTGGGGCCCCCTACAGCAGTGGTTCTCAACCTTTTTTCTTAAAGCACCCTCTAACCTGTGCCCAGACAAGACAAGCCGCGCACCCCCAACCCAAACGTCTACACGTGTATACGCATTAAAAAATGATTTAAGTGAATAATTACGATGTTTCTTGCTTTAGACATTAATCAATACTGTAATGACTTTACATTAGGTCCAAAACGTGTTTTAATTTGGTCTTGATTTGGCCTACTTATAATGTTTGGAAGCAGAATTTTGGTCACAACCTCAACATAAATAAAATTCTGCGCACCCCCTGAAATCTCTGGCGCAATCCCAGGGGGTGCCCGCACCCCAGGTTAAGAACCACTGCCCTACAGGGCCCCCCTAAAAGGATTATTTTGTTGGGGCCCCAGGTGATTGCCTCTGACAGCGTATTCAGGCCGACTGAGAACCGTGCCGGTGCCCGTTCCCGCACCTAATCGCAAACCAGCCGTTGTGTTCATGCCACAGATATTAACGCAAAATACTTGTTTTTTCTCCACGAACCATGACAACAATGTGGCCGTCAGCAGGTTCATCCGAGTAACACAGTCTCGTGCGGAAAAAGTTCAGAGCCCGGTATGAACAGGGGTGGTTCGCAGACAAGTACTTTAGTGCCGAACGTAACTGGTGTGGGCACCGGCACCGGCTCTGGGGCACCGTATCTCGAAAGCGTCTTTGCTAACGACGGTAGCAACATCCTTCGTAAGAGCGACTCAACTCTCTCTCGACAGCGATGCTCACCACTGAATCCAAGGGAATGGTAAGACGGTCTTAAGACGGTCTTAACACATTGAGTACCGACGACGTAATAATGCGTCTTTCACGCCCATGCGTTGTATACCAAAACGCAAAAATACGTTTTTGCATTTAAACATCATATTTTGAATCTACACCCTTCAATGGACAATATATGTGATTTTGGTAGCTCTGTGATGGACATAAATGACAACATTTGCAGTCCAAAGTTGTTTGATTGTTATGATGTTTGAGTGTTATGATTTGGATATTTTAATTTAACTTACCAAGATGTCTGGATGCCAACCCATGTCGCCTATCGCGCTGCCTGCATTGATTTCCCTAGTACGGTCACTGTAGCATGTGTTGTCTCTGACTTCACGCAATAGGTAAACACCATTGTATAGTGCCTGGAGTATCTTGAACTTTCTGGACTTGCTAGACCTTTACCAGATCCTTGGATCCAAATGGCACCCGATATGTGATTGCAGTAATGCGCTCCGATTTGGACGTTTGATCGCCAAAAAGATAAGTTTCTGTGTCTTCCTGTATGTGAGAAGCCAGAAGCTAGCATGGCTACATATCATGATTCCCTGATTGTCGCTCCCAACGCAGGACGCTCCCCTGTCGGCTCGCTCCCACTAGCCAGACTATCGATCCGGGTGGGACTACACGTCCGGGAGTGATAGAAACACCTGGGACTACACGTCCGGGAGCGATCTCAGTTGGGAGTGTCCATCTGCCACCGCATATGATTCGGATCGGATGGGCTAGGCTACATCTAAGCATCATATCATTTGGATTTGTTGTCAATGTTGGGCTATTATTTCGGGAGTCATCGGGAGCTATTTTAGCAAATGTCTCACCCTCTGCATGTGTGCAAAGAGTTTGTGTTCAGTCCACGTGAAAAACGGGGATTTCAAAGGGCATCGATTGCTGGTGTCGTAGTGTAACAGAGCAGGAGGTGTGCTGCCGTATTCGTGAATCGTGCTATGTTGTTGTTTCCCTAGTAGCCCACGATCGGCAGCGTGTATTGTGTCTGACTTCACGCAATAGGTAAACACAGAGACCGTATATCGTGCCAGGAGTATCTTGAACTTTCTGGGCTTGCTACCTAGACCTTTACCAGCTCCTTGGATCAAAATGGCACCCGAATTGTAATTGGAGTAATGCGCTCCGATTTAGAAGTTTGATCGCCAACCAGATAAGTTTATTTGATTATTCACCCCTATGTTGAACTGTCTTCCTGTATGTGAAAAGCCAGAAGCTAGCATAGATGGTACATATGGATCGGATGGGCTACATCTAAGCATCATATCATTGGGATTTGTTGTCAATGTTGGGCTATTATTTCGGGAGTCATCGGGAACTATTTTAGCAAATGTCCGACCTTCTGCATGTGTGCAAAGAGCTTGTGTTCAGTCTGTGTGAAAAACGTGGATTTCGAAGGGCATTGATTGCCGGTGTCGTAGTGGTTTAGAGCAGGAGGCGTGTCTTGACGTGCAGGAAGATGTGTGTCAGAGCTAACCTTGCACCAAATTGTGATTAAAACCAACTCATCCCCTTTCAAACTCGTCACATTCTGAAGAAGCGCACCCTTCACAAAAACCTCAATATCTCCGATTGTAGCTGAATTCCATGGATACCCACTTCGGTTTAGCGTGGGTTTACTCGGCAATAAAAGCTCGTAGAGACACACAGTTTTCACCTACTAAGAGGGCAGCGTCTCCACTTTCGAACGAGTCATAACATATTTCAGTGGCCCTATCACATAATAAGCTGTGAGTCTACAAAAAACGTCAAAAAAGGGCTTAGAACGCTGGTATTCTACGGCATAATTCCGTGAGCACCGCCGGTATTCAATGTGTTAAGACGGTTAGCAACGACAAGAATCGAGAAACGGACCCCTGTTCTGGTCGGACACACACACATACACACACACACACACATATTTTAACTACTTTATTTATGTCCGCAATTCATAATATGCACATATGGACATAAATGTTACAGATACAATGATGCTAAAGCCGGGCATACACTGTGCGATATTTTCACTCGTGGGTCTTAAGCTTCTGCTCACACTGCACGATGGAATTTCACTGTTTAAAAGTTCACAACTCACGACTCACGTCCTCACACTACACGAGCCAACAGTCGGATGCGAGTGAAATGCTTCCACCGTACGACGCGACAGGCATTTTTCCCCGGTCTGCATGCGAGGTGGAGATGAGGTCGCGCTCATCAGCGAATCGCACGGCCCTATTCATTTGTGCATGTGAAGTGTCAAATCGGGTCGTAGCGCTGCTTTAACTGTGCGCTTTACGCACGAGCCACGACCAGAATTTCAAACCGTTTTGATTTTCTTGCGACCCTGCGATTGCACGATCGTGAGGCGAAATCGCTTGTCGTTACCCCATGTACACTGCACGATGCGAGACTCACGATTGACCTGCGATTGAGCAAGAAATCGGCCCGACTCTCAAAAAGTCTTGCGAGTGCCAAATCGGTGCAAAAACGGGGCAAAAGTCGCACAGTGTAGGCCCAGCTTTAGACAGAATCCAATGTGGGTCTGAAAATAGCAGTTTTAAGGGTACAAACGACACCTCCTTCTCCAAATATGACGACTACCAATAATGGAGGATATTGAGCAATATTAGGCTATTTGCTGTGCCTTTGCTTTCGTGAAGCCAACCATCCTTAGCCCCCTATAAGGACGGCGACACACACACACACACTACACACACACACACACACACACACACACTACACACACACACAGATTACTGTACTTCACAACCAATCTAGGGCTCAACAACCAGATTCACCTCAGTGCCGTTATCTGAGAAAGACCATTTATTTTATTTTAATTTTACTTTTTGCTGTCACAGGACAGTGACGATGGTGACAGCTGTGTGTGTGTGTGTGTGTGTGTGTTAGGGGTGGAACGGTTCACAAAATTCACGGTTCGGTTCATATCACGGTATCAAGGTCACGGTTCTCGGTTCTCTACGGTTCTTTTTTAGTTCATGATAAATGATGCACTGGGAATATTAAACCATATTTATATAACTGCGATTATAAAGTGATGATGCGCAAGTTGAATCAGCTGTCGTGAAATGCCCTCTTTCAAGTGGCTAATAGAATCAGACTTATCACTAAATATCCTATATATGGTTTGTGTAGGCTTATAATGTGAAAATGGTGTGATTTTAATTGTCATCCTCTGATTGGTCTTATATACTAATGTATTAATCAGAGAGACTGGGTAAGATACTCCTAGAATCTCTACTTTACATATTTTTTCTGGGCAGTACATGAATTGCGGTTTGCCACGGACTGCATTTCACGGTTCAGTATGGTGTGTGAATTGTACGATTTCGGTTTTCGGTGCGGTTTGTACCATCCCGTGTGTGTGTGTGTGTGTGTGTGTGTGTGTGTGTGTGCTTGCATGTCTGTGTGTGTGTGTGTGTGTGTGTGTGTATGAGAGAGAGAGAGAGAGAGATAGTGAGAGAGAGAGAGAGAGAGAGAGATTGAGTACTAATGACACCTGTGGGATATCTATTGGGTTTACTTCATCCTGTTATTAAGGTTTATCACTTACAGTAACTTATCTGTATCACTTAGCCATGTTTTTGGAATAGATAGGCCGGACTCACACCTCTGTGACCTCAATGGGTGTGCACAGCCCGTTCATGGGTAGCCGTGGCGAAACGGTTAGAGTTGGACATTATTACATTACTTTACATTTCATTTAGCTGCAGGGCTTGAAAACGAAATTATTTTTCAATCGTTCCGTTCCGAACGGTTCAGGTAGGTTAACGTTTTCGTTCTTGAATTTGTTCCGCCACCAAAATATCGTTACTGAACCGGTTCGGAACGCAGAATATCGTTTCTTTCTTATCGTTCCGGCAGTGTTTTGCGGTCCTGTCAAGTCTTTTTTTATGGACTGTACTTTATACCTAGAATAGGCGTACCCATTAGTATTTGCCATTGATGTACACAGTAGCTACTCTATCCCCAAAAATAATAGGCTAAATCACAGGCGGCATCCAAAAACATTCAGATGGGCTATCCCTCCCACATATAGCCTACAGACTTACTGTAGCCTATGAATAATTTCTTATCAAAAACCTTTCTGGATACGTGCTAAACTCCTTACCTGGCTGTAAGTTTTATCCATATGGAGATCTTGCACTATAATTCCTAACCTTGCATGGTGTAGATATGGTGTAGCTGGTCTGTTGCTGACAAATATCTCCAATTTCCTGTTTAACTCTACAGCACAAATACTGTTCTAAGTCCCAAAAAAAATGAAAAAACGCCATGTTCTTTTTGAAACCGTGTTCTAACTCAAGATGTGAATGAGATATCAACAAGCCCCTCTATAGAAAGTTGCAGTAGGTGGCTAAGAAGGTTTTCCCCAAGTTAGGTCTGTGTAAGATATCGCCTTTTCCATGCAACAAAAAAGTCATAAAATCGCATTTAGAGAAAAATGTGTAATACGTTTTGGATTGGATTGGATGAATGACATACCCACAAACCCTTTGATACTCAGAAACGGGGTAGATATGAATAAGTCTACCAAGTTTGGTGTATCTGAGTATTAGAGAATTAGGTATTCCATGGATTGATGTTCAGGACGCCTGTGCGCATATTTCATGAACTAGGGCCTAATTTGCATAATAAACAAACAAACAAACAAAAAACTATTCTGAAAACTTCCAATACAAATTTTGTAAGGTTTTATGTCCTGATTTCCTGGTCTAATTTAGTGTTTTGTGGAAAAGTATGCCAATAACGTTCCATAATATCACCTTCTTTAGAGAACAATACTTTTGTTTACATGTGTTGAATGTGTGGGTTTGATGTAAAAATCAGTCTCTATTTTGCCAAATTCATGGTCGTGCTCATACAATTACACAAACTAAGCAACCAAAAGACTTTTAATGACATTTTTCTGTCATTATTTTGAAGACATTTTGAAGACCCAAATTTGAGGAAAAATGGCATTTGGGGAGTGCCCTCACTGCACACAGTGTGTGTGTGTGTGTGTGTGTGTGTGTGTGTGTGTGTGTGTGTGTGTGTGTGTGTGTGTGTGTGTGTGTGTGTGTGTGTGTGTGTGTGTGTGTGTGTGTGTGTGTGTGTGTGTCAAAGCCAGTTACAAAGATTAGTCTCTCCCCAATTTCATTTCTCTTTAAAAGTTGCTCAAGTGGTGGAAAATCTAGAGCTATTCCTTTACGAAACATGTAATTTGAAATCACAATCCCTGATCTTTCATGAACATTTTGTTTTTAAGGTGTAATCTGGATATGATCTGGATTAGTAGTGAACTATTGATCTTGCTGCATATCACTGTATAAACATATGTTGTGCATGCGTGCGTGTGTGTTTGTGTGTGCGTGTGTGTAAGATGTGGTGGTGGTCAGTGTTGGCAGGAGGGGGGGGGGGGGGTCAGCATCCTGATGGCCTGCTGTATACAACTGTTTGTGAGTCTGATCAGGGGGCTGATCAGGTTCTGTGCTGGGTGGCTCACGATTGTGAGGGCTTTGCGGGTAAGGCGGGTGGTGTAGATGTCTTGCAGGGAGGGGAGGGGTGCATTGATGATCTTCCCAGCTGAATTCCCTATACGCTGCAGGGCTTTCCTGTTGTAGTCAGTGCAGCTTCCGCCCCATACAGTGATGCAGCTGGTAAGGATGCTCTCAATGGTTCCCCTGTAGAAGGTGGTCCTGATGGCTGTGGGGGCACTGGCGTGCCTCGGTTTGCGCAGGAAGTAGAGGCGTTGCTGAACTTTTTTGGCCTGTGATACTGTGTTGGTGGTCCAGGAGAGGTATTCACTAATGTGCACTCCAATGAATTTTGTGCTGCAGCACCGTAGTAGTAGGTGTTGTCTGTGGCCTCTCAGGAAGTTGACCATGATCTCCTTTGACTTAATGATGTTCAGTAGGAGGTTATTGTCGCTGCACCATCTGGCCAGGCTGTCCACCTCTGTCCTGTAGTGCGTCTCTTCTCCATGGGAGATGAGACCCACCAGGGTTGTATCGTCTGCAAACTTCACCAGGTTGGTATTGTGTGGGTTGTTTTGCAGTCCTGTGTTAGCAGGGTGAAGAGCAGAGGGCTGAGCACACACCCTTGTGAAGCTCCTGTACTCAGTGCGATGGTGTCCGAGGTGTTGTGGTTTCTGGCATAGGAAGTCCAGCAGCCAGTTGCAGAGGGAGGTGCTGAGGCCCAGTTTGTCCAGTTTGCATATCAGCTGTTGGGGGTACGATAGCATTGAATGCTGAGCTAAAGTCAATGAACAGCATTCTCAGATATGACTCTTTTTTTCCAGGTGAGGGCTGGGTGTAGAGGGGGGCGCCAGACTCTATATGCGAACTGGTAGGGGTCCAGGGTGGGTGGAAGGGTAGACTTGATGTGTGCCATGACCAGCCATTCGAAGCACTTCAAGGTGATGAGGGTCAGTGCTACAGGACAGTAGTCTTCTAAGCAGGATGGGGATGACTTCTTTGGCACCGATATAATGGTGGCGGCTTTGAAGGTGGCTTTAGTGAGGTGTTAAATATGTCAGTGAAGACGTGCTTTAGTTGCTCAGCCCAGTCTTTCAGCACTCATCCAGAGATGTTGTCTGGGCCTGCTGTTTTGTGCAGGTTGATCCTGGTGAGTGCCCTCTCCACGCTATCAACAGGTAAACACAGCGCCTGGTCATGAGGTGGGGGAGGTGTTTTCTGTGGGTGGGTCTTGTTGTTTTCCTCAAAATGTGTGAAAAAGCTGTTTGTTTTATCAGTATGTTAGTTTTCTACTGCATGTCTGTGTGTGTGTGTGTGTGTGTGTGCGTGTGTGCGTGTGTGTGTGTGTGGTTATACTATCACTATGGTATGAGTGCATGTGTCAGAGAAAGTATTTCAATACATTTAGAATGCTTTTTTAACTGCAGTGTATGTGTGTGTGGGTGATTTTTGTCAATGTCTTATGTATGTTTCTTCTGTGCTAATAGATTTTTTATGCTTTTCCTGCTACATAGATTTTTGATATTAAAGTACACTTAACTTGACTTTACTTGACTCTTGTGGCTGTGTTGTGCTCCTTGAGACTGTCATGAGCTATATGCATATACAGTACAAGTCACTTACACTAATGACAGAAATGTGTACATCTTAAGTAAAAAAAAATTAGATTGCATGCATCCCCCCCTTTTTCCTATTCATTCAGGGTTTTCAAACAAACAGTGTAATCCAATCCTCTAAAGTGTAACCTTTCCAAAGATATATCACTTTTTGGTCTGTGATGTTGCATTACAAGTAGTGGCATGTTTCCATTAGCATACCTATACATCTCCAAAAATGTCCATTTGGAGACTCCAAATGGTACTTTGAAAAACGCCTAGGCATACCCACATATAAAATCATGTAGAGAGCACAGATTTCGAGATATTGTAATGAAATTTGAAATGAAAGTTCTTAGAGCATCTTGCCTTTGTTTCATTCTGTCTGTAAACCCTTTCCTTGCAGTAAAAGGTCTGTTTAAGAGATATACATTTTATTTTTTTAGGCGAGGGACAAAAATGTAAAAAAAATTACAATCATTTCTTAATCTACATATTTCACCAGAACAATTTACAGTGAATCTGACTAAATATAAAATAACTACAGAATGTCTGCTTTCCAAAAGTGGTCTTATTTTGTCCATAGCACAAAGGGCTGGGTTACAGTTACAATTTCAATTTGGATTGGTTTTTCAGGCGTTTTTCAGGCAAATCACGAGGAATGTTAAGGGGTTAAAGGCACTAAAAGTCAAAAGAAAAAATGGAGACATGTTTTTTTTCATTCCTTAGACCCTATAGAATGAAGATATAAATGTCTCCAAAAATTAACATCCAAATCCCACAGGCCCCTTAATCAGATACATAGGCTCTCACACTAGAACAGTTGAAGACCATTTCGTTTTCGTTTCTGTTTCTGCTCCTCATAAAATTGCGTAAAATTCCGTTCGTTCCCGTTTTCGGTTTTCGTTCCTTGAACCGGTTCGAAGACGCTTTTATTCAGAGCGACTTACATTTACCATTTTTCAGGGTATTGGTTACAGTGAGGTTAGGTGCCTTGCTCAAGGGCACTTCAGCCATGGATGAAGGTTAGGGTGCATCAAATGCCCCCTATGAAAAAATATTGCCTTGGCCCTATATAGTAAAAATGTTCTACACCCAGTAAAAACACACTGTGTAAAATATTTTGACATTTGGATGAAGTCTACTGGGGCCACCAGCCCTAATGCAGGTGTAGGGAGAGTTCAGGTGGAATTCGAACCTACAACCCTCAGATTGAAAGACCAACTCCCTAACCGTTAGGCCACGGCTTCCCAAACTGTAGGTGACTGTGTAGATCACAGCGTTGCAGATTCAATCCACACCCTGACCAGTCCCTTCCTCCCTCCACGGCTGTTGTGCCCTTGAGCAAGACATTTTATAAATATACTGCTCCAGGGATTGTACTGTAGCCAATACCCTGTAATGTTTGTAAGTCACTTTGGATAAATATGTCAGCTAAGTGTATGTAATAATAATGTACAGTGCCATGAGAAAGTTTGGGCACCTATGTGTAGGCCTATGTAATAGCATATACTGGTGTTGTCTTAGACCAGTGTTTCTTAACCTGGGGTGCGGGCACCCCCTGGGGGTGCGCCAGAGATTCCAGGGGGTGCACAGAATTTTGTTTGTGTAGAGGTGGTGACCAAAATTATACTCGCAAACCAGGCTTGTACGAAATTCAGAATTTCTGAATTAAATTCAATTCAGGACATGGAATTGAATGTGAATTTGAATTGACTCCACACCTACAGGGTGTTGAATTGAACTGAATCAGAGAACATCTAACAGGGAGAAGGCTCAGTCTCATTGGTTCCCATTGTAGCCAGTTAGCTTTGCATTCATACTGCAGTAACGAGCGTGGGCCAGTCCTTCATGTGGGAAAATGTATGGAATGGAAAGGGGAACCCATGCTAAATACATTGCTACTGCGATTTCCAGTCACAAATATCATCAACAAAACATTCCTGGTAAGCACTATGACTGTTGTTTAACAATAGGCTGTATTGACAAATCGTTCAGGTGTGTAGTTTTACAGCAGGTTAGAAGATTTCAACCTGTACTCGCTAGCATCGCGCTAATGTTTATGGGTTTGGCCCCATAAAAATTGAGCTTTGTGACCCAGTATATAATAATCTAGTGGCGCAAAAGAATCGAAACGCTACTCAAATGGGGTCTTATTATTTCTAGCTTCGAACTTAATATTAATATTTCAGGACAAAAAAATATAAAATATCACAAAAATTATAATGGTAAAAAACTCCATTGACACCCATTCATTTTGCACAGTCCCGTGGTTAGGGTTAGCCAATTGTGGCTAACAGGAAGTTCCGTGAGTGAACAACCCCTGACTGAATTTGAATGACAGGAAATGGAATTTAAAATGGAATTGAAACTCACTGCAATTCAGGAAGTGGATGAAACCACAACTTTTGCCTTCTCAAAATAATAAAATACAACAATAACAGTGTAACTAAGTACAATAGCATTAACAAAAATATATATTGCTAATAAATTTAACTACAAATGTATTCAGAATTCAAAATGATAAGTAAATGTTGTATAAACCATGCAGGCCCCCATTGTGATTTTCAGTAGTTGCATGTATAATATTTAGTGTTATGCAAGGCCTACAGATGACTTTCACACTTCTTATTTGTTATGTACCAAAATGTATGTCAATATTACCACCTAAGGTCTACAGCAAATAGAGAATGGCATTGTACTAACTCAAAATGGAAGTTTAAAAAACCCGAAAATCAAATAATTACATACCCAAATCCTAAAGCACTGCTAGGAAGCAGCCCAACAGGTGACCTAAGGGGGCTATAATTCACTCTTTCCACCCACCTTGCAGTGCCGGGAATAGACACAGGCTTATAAATATACAGCACCATCTAGTGTTCTTATTTTGTCATTACTTTGAGTTTCTTCGAATTTTACACCACCACCCAGGGATGGGCAAAGACACAACTAAATGTATTTCAAAATACAATGCAAAATACCCAGCTCTAAGATGTTACAAATGCGTTACAAAATACAAAACAGTAAATGTATCAATAATCAAAATACTGTATTTTGCATTTTCAAATACACAAAATACAACAGAAACTAGGTGTGTGGGTGTGTCCTGACTTTCAAGCTAATGAGTCTGGCTATTTGGTGTAGCGGTTAGAGCCCCAGTTTTGCATGCCAGAAGTTCAAGGTTCGAGTCTCAGCAAGGAAACTCAATTTCCCTTCTCTTGTTCTTGTAATTATGGAGAAGACTATATAAACAATGGGCTACTTGGCACAACTAGCATTTAAAAAATGGTACAGATATGTCAAGGTCTGTATGTGAGTTCAATAAACAAGAAAGTGTATCTTGTAAATGATGTCCACGAATCTTGCAAAGCGTCACTAATGCACCATTTGTGGCCTTAGAGCGCCATCTTGTGGGTGATGCATGGTGCAGCATTAGTAATGATCACGGTTGCACCTTTGGTGCTTAGCATGGCAATTTCAATTATTGATGATATTTTATCAAGAGTGACGTTTTTTGATCCAACAGCATATATTCAATAATTCAGAATTTTGAGGCTGGTTATTCGTTAGAAACTCGTAGTCAGGTAGACACCTGCCAATGATACCTGGGGATTGAACTGTCACTCTTTGGAGTCCTTCACCCCTTTCCCAGACAAACACTTTTACATTCCAATATAATTACAAGCATCACTTACATACTATTTGATCTGTGTTCCTACTATGGAATTGCATTGTTCAGGAGAAAGTAGGCTATTGTATTTTCTCTTATTTTGAAAATTCAAAATACAGGGGGGAAAGTATTTTGATACAAACTTCAAATACTTGTAATTCACTGACATGAAATACAAAATTCAAAATACTATGTTCTATTTCGAAATGTATTTTAATTGAAGTATTCGAGATACTGACCATCCCTGCCACCCCGGTCCGTGTATCATCCGATCATTCAACTATTCCATTTAATCTGGCGAACGGAAAAACAAAAAAATGATGCAATATTTCGTTTTCCTGTTTTTTTGTATGAGCCAAAAATTGGGGATTGATGTTTGTTTTCGTTTTTCAACCCTAAACAGAACAAATCATAAACGGGGAAACCAAAACGAAATTTTAACAGTAATTTTCGTTTATTGGTTTTCTTTATTCTTCACGCTACATTCGCCTTCCCATGGTCCAGTGGAGGCGTTGAATGAGGAAATGTCCACCTTCAACACCTCCACTAAACCGGCAGCGTGGAAACTTGTTTTCTCCATGGAGGCGTCTGCGAAGGGCCATTCCACAAGTGCAAGTCGAGGAAGGGAGTTTGGATAATGGAGTGTACTAGGCTACTACTACCCCCTGTCTCTCACGGCGCGTCAGTCCGTAGGCTATGTGACTGAGGTGCAAGGTGACCATGGTGCCATTTGGGGCAAATTGCGCGCAGTAACTCACTCGACTTGCTTGGTAGAGTAGGTTAGTGGCCAGAGCGAGGGATGGAGACACTTCAATGAGTCCCTGGGGACGCGCGGGGGAACACGCGAAGAAAAGTGCACTTTCTGTCAATATCTGCAGTAGGCATTGTTCCTGCTTGTTTGCGTGTAATAGTAAGAACTGCACCCTTTTCTACTACCACTACCACAGCAGAAGTCAACAAAAAGAGGAATCAGACACGTAGGAACTATGACCTTGTATGTGACTATTCAATTCACTTAACTTTCTTAAAACAATGTTCTAAGTTCGGGTGGCAATTGCATTATTTGGTAGTGAACTGAGAGCCAAGCCAAGGCGCGAGCACTGGAGAATGCCGTGTGCTTAACCCGATTTTTATTCTTGGAGATTAACTTTGTAAACGTGCAATCTGTAACCTGTGGGCGCGTGAGAGGAGAGAGAGAGAGAGAGAGAGAGAGAGAGAGAGAGAGAGAGAGAGAGAGAGAGAGAGAGAGAGAGAGAGATGAAGCAAAGCGCAGGTATAGAAGAGCGCAAAGTTGACTTGAAGGCTCGTGCCATCTCCCATCCAATCGCTGCATGAAATGTCTCACAAAAAAACATCTGAAGGATTTGTAATGAACCTTTTGAAAGCTTCAGTTATGCTGGTTTGCAAGCGTCGGAGGAAATTCGTATGCATCGAAACTATACTGTCCACATTTTAGTAGCAGGGCAGGGCAATGTGCAGGTGAATAAGCTCAAAAAGAATTTCAGTAGCACAAGTAGGCCTAATATGACAAGGATCAATGACGAAGTACACATGCATGTTTGCAAATTAAATGTGAATAAAACGTTTGGTGGTGTGGCAGTTGCGACGTGCATGTAGTGGAAATAAGTTGATACATCTCAGCGGGCGTCACTCCTGTAGGCTCTGTGTGCATCTTGATTGTCTTTACCTACTCAAAGGGGAGGCTCACAGTCAGTGGATTTGAAAACCCCTGATCTAGTGGAAGGAGCCATAGCGCATTGGATAGTCACAATTGTTAATGAGGTCATAGGGGTAGACACATGGACCGGACACAGAACAGTGCGTAAAGGAGTTATCTACCACCCACAGGCACCGACATAAGGGGGCTACCAGTAGCCGGACAGAAAGATGTTCTGTGGAGTAAGAGCATCAGCAGGCTGACTATATGACTAGGGGAAATGCGTAAAGCAGCGCGTTTGGCGGCCACTAGTGCACTATCGTGTCTTATTTGGGCGGGCAATAGAAAAGCATCGCGGGAAATGGGACCAATAATCATAAATCAGAATTATTATTTCGTTTACGTTTCTGTTTATTATTTGTTCTGTTTTGAGTTGGGAAAAGGAACATCAACACAACTCCCCATTTTTTGGCCATATAGAAAAACGGGAAAACAAAATATGGAGTCGTTATTTCGTTTTCCGTTTGCCAGATTGAATTGAATAGTTGAATGATCGGATGATACACGGACCCACCACCTAGTGTCAGTAGGCTATTATGTCATTGCTTTGAATTTCTTAGAATTTAAATTCTGTGAAATTCAGTTTCCTGCCATTCCAATTCGAATTGCAATTCCATTTCCTGTTTGGAATTTCAATTCAATTCATATTGAAATTCAAGAATTGAATTTGAATCTTGGGGTCATTCTCAATTCAATTCGGAATTTCGTACAAGCCTGGCGCAAACATTATAATTAGGGCAAATTAAGTCCAAATTAAACAAGTTTTGGTTCCCATTTAAAGTCATTCAGGTACTGATTCATGTCTCAAGCGAGATCATTGTAATTAATCACTCATTTATCATTTTTTAGTGCATATATACACATGTAGAAGTTTGTGTTGGGGGTGCGCGGCTTGTCTTCAGCACAGGTAAGGGGGTGCGCTAAGAAAAAAAAGGTTAAGAACCACTGTCTTAGACCATGTCCTTGTACTTTTACTTCTGACGCCTCTGCTTTGTTCACTCACTTGTTCACTGACTTACTCACTCACTCGC
>NW_026945743.1:30000-35899 GCF_034702125.1 Engraulis encrasicolus
CGGGTGGTACTGTCCACGGGGTGGCGATGTTCAAGCAGAGGAGAGCCGTCAGAATGAATGGGGTCCTATGAAGCTCCACAATAGACGCAACTGATGTGTCGGATATGGAAGGTCACCGGTTTTCATTTTATTTTTCCTAAAGGAAGTGTAAATTGCCCTTCCAAATGGCATTTGGTTTGATTTTTTAAACTCTTTGCATTTTTTTAAAAACACGCATTTTGTGCATGTATAACGTGAAACTCAATTACCCAGAATGCTGCACGTGAGCTCTCTACCCGGGTGATTCTGGAAAACAAACATGGCGGCAACTCGCTTTACTACCTTGAGAATGTGTTAATCCGACGCTAGATTTCCTAACTGATGAAAATCGAAGGCAGAAATCAACATTGTAGTGTCTAAATATGAGGTCGATTGGTCTATTTGTGGCGTACATCACGATCGGCTGAGTTGTTGGCCTCACGTTTGTCAGTTAGCTTGTGGCTAGGCTACGTCTCGCCGACGTTAGCATCCGGTTTAGTTCCCCATTCACCAATTGGATGTCGTCATTTCCTTAGCTAGAAGCTAGTGAAGACTGACTCACAAATGTCGAATCAGTAAGAAACTAGACAGATATACAGTATATCACGAAAGTGAATACACCCCTCACAGTTTTGCAGATTTTTGAGTATATCTTTTCATAGGAAAGCATTACAGAAATGTAACTTTGACACAATGATAAGTGACCTTTTAACAACATATTTAACAGCTTAAATTTCTTGTTCACTCAGAAAAAAACAAAATACAGCCATTAATGTTTGAACATGTACTCACAAAAGTGAGTACACCCCAGATTAAAATCCGGTAGAGAAGGGGCTATGTTGGCTCGAATCGTCTCGAAATGAAACGAAATGAAAAGGGATGACAAGGGAGGTCATCAGTGTGCGTTTCAACCTTTCTTTGCATTGAACTTTAAAATTTTGAGTCTGCATCTGGCTTAAATAGATTGGTGTGAGATTTGAATGCAATCCTATGGAGAATATCATGATCTGCTTCAGTAGTCACAGTGCATGTTGACATGCATGTTTCTTTTAGGTGTATTTCAGATTGCCAATGTTGACTGCATTCATGCATCCCCAAACCATGTCAGTCCCACTACCATGCTTGGCTTACGAGAGGATACACCTTTTTTGTACAACTCACTTGTTTACCACCACACATGCTTGACACCATCTAAAGCAAATTTGTTTATCTTGGTCTCTTCAGATCACACAACATGGTTCCAGTGATCCATTGGTCTGTTCATCTCTCTTGAGACCAAGATAAACAAATTTGCTTTAGATGGTGTCAAGCATGTGTGGTGGTAAACAAGTGAGTTGTACAAAAAAGGTGTATCCTCTCATAAGCCAAGCATGGTAGTGGGACTGACATGGTTTGGGGATGCATGAATGCTGTCAACATTGGCAATCTGAAATACACCTAAAAGAAACATACACGTCAACATGCACTGTGACTACTGAAGCAGATCATGATATTCTCCATAGGATTGCATTCAAATCTCACACCAATCCATTTAAGCCAGATGCAGACTCAAAATTTAAAAGTTCAATGCAAAGAAAGGTTGAAACGCACACTGATGACCTCCCTTTTAATCCCTTTTCATTTCGAGACGATTCGAGCCAACATAGCACCTTCTCTACCGGATTTTAATCTGGGGTGTACTCACTTTTGTGAGTACATGTTCAAACATTAATGGCTGTATTTTGTTTTTTTCCGAGTGAACAAGAAATTTAAGCGGTTAAATATGTTGTTAAAAGGTCACTAATCATTGTGTCAAAGTTACATTTCTGTAATGCTTTCCTATGAAAAGATATACTCAAACATCTGCAAAACTGTGAGGGGTGTATTCACTTTCGTGATATACTGTAACTCCTAGATTACTGTGTTTTTAATTAAAATTTTTAATTTGCAGTCATAGACGACCGTAATATGTTCAGGTTTCAGCTGCTAGGGAGGACTTATTGTGGGCGATTAGCCCCAGCCCAATAGGGGAACCCCAATCTGCTCTGTCTGAACAGCGCCCCTAATGCAAATCCATTGAACTGCGGCCAAATTTTGTATAATGGGGCGAATAGCATGTGGGACGGCTATAGGTAGAAAGGCTATGGTTGCCGCATGCCGCGTGTGGTGCATGTTGTAAAAAGTTTGGCAAAAGGAATTCCTTTCGAGTTGTGATTCCTCTGACATTCTGAGAATAAAAGTCAGGTTTTAGATATTTTCTGGCTAAAATGGGTTGTTTATTCTTCCAGGACAAAGGGGCTCGGTCTTGATGGAGCGTGGCAGCTTTTGCTGAAAGGAGCACAAAAGTACGTCTTTAAAGGAGCCGCTGCTATTTTAAAGTCAGTGACAGATTCTCGTTTTCTCTCTCTCTCTCTCTCTCTCCATTTGTTATGTTGTCCAGGCCCATTAGAAATGCTTAGTCGTTGAAGCAATTTTGTTTAAATAAATGCTTGATAGAAATAGGCTATCTGTGTTTAACATGTAGGCCTACCACTTACTGTATAGCACTGGTCATTTTGGAAAAGGATATGAGCTCTGGTGTAATGTGCCACCTGGCTTAAGAAACAGTGTTGCCTACATATAGGCCCTAGTCATTATTTCGGTAGGGTGCACATATTGAATGAGCCTAGATTAATTTCATAATACCAGTCAGATTAATGTAGATAAAGAATCTATGTTTGTTTTTTGTTTTTTGGCGGGGGGAGGGGTGTGTGGGATGTGTGAAGATGTCCCTACCAAAGCTCAAGCGAAACCTACGCCCTTGACTTAACCTTAACTTATTCTGAAACCACCTTTTGCCTGCAACCAAATCTACCTTCGGGTACAAATAAAGTTACCTTACCTTACCTTACCTTACCTTTGTAGTACAGGCCCCTGTAGACACTCTCAAGCCTGAGCAGTCATAGGAAAAAGTCTGTACACCTTTTGGAATTTCTTACATTTTTGTCAAAATTGGTCATAAAACATGGTCTGATCTACCCCGAAATCTCAAGAAGGAACAAACTGTGTCTGCTTTAATTAATTCCACCCAAAACATTTGCATGTTATCATAAGAGGCCATACAAGGTAAACATTCACAGGACAGCAAGCCACAGCTAGTAAGTATACCCTTGCATTCAATAGGTATTGACCTTCCTGTAATAATCTTAACCAGATGTTTCTTGTAGTTGCAGATAAGATGGACAAAATATCTCTCTTGAGGTCATGCCATATCATCGCAGTTGCCATATCCATATGATCATGCCATCATTTCAGTTGGTTTTTGTCAGGGCTTTGACTTGGCTATTCCAAAATTACATTACATTACATTACATTGCACTTAGCTGACACTTTCATTTATTCAAAGCGACTTACAGTTATTCTTTTCCAGGGTATTGGTTACAGTCCTTGAAGCAATGTGGGGTTAGGTGCCTTGCTCAGGGGCACTTCGGCCATGGATGGAGATGTAGGGAGATGTCAGGGAGGATTTGAACCTGCAACCCCTAGATTGAAAGACCAACTCTCTAACCACTAGGCCACGGCTGCCCACAAAATGTGTATTTTATTGTTATGAAACTATTATAAAGTTGCACTATTCATATATGAAAAGGTGGCTCTTCTCCATGGTCCGCCATTTTGAATTTCCAGAAATGGGCATTTTTAGCTGCAAAACTTTGTAAATATTCATGAAAAGATCAAATGGTTGCAGCATGGTTGCAATACCACTCTGGCCACCATATTTCACAGTGCACCTTTACAGCAGACAGTG
Organism: Engraulis encrasicolus; assembly: GCF_034702125.1. Classification (NCBI taxonomy): domain Eukaryota; kingdom Metazoa; phylum Chordata; class Actinopteri; order Clupeiformes; family Engraulidae; genus Engraulis; species Engraulis encrasicolus. Next base: position 33,785 of record NW_026945743.1, read on the forward strand.
TTGTTTTCTTCTTGTGATTTCGGGGAAGATCAGACCATGTTATGACCAATTTTGACAGAAATGTAAGAAATTTCAAAGGATGTATTTTCCTATGTTTCAAGTGAATCCAGCACCTTCACAACAGATGAGCAGTGGCCACTGCACTGACAATAGTTTATGCAAATACAAGCCTCTGCAAACAGTTAGCAGTATTTTTTTTTTTAAACAAACAAAAAGGCTTCTACACAGGGACATTGTACAATACTGGACTGTACTGTCTGGGATGCTACTGTATCTGTTTACACCTTGGGTTCTTTTCTATATCTTAATTCACCATCCGCTCCTATTGCCTGTGGCCTCGTGCTTTGCTGACCCAAATACAGATCTATACTTACAGAACTTAAAATATATTGTATGCCAAGAGATACAATCCATCTTTCTCCTAACTCTCTGACATAACATGCTAAGCCTTAACCTTTCCTCTTTCAGGTGATGTAGAATAATCACAATTGTTCCCAAATGACAAATTTACTTGGAAGAGAGAATTTAACATAATGCTCAAGTATTTTCTTTGAAGACAACAGTTTACATGAGGTAGGCCTACATTTCAGTAGAATTTGAATGTGTGCCTTTAAACTGTGTGAGTTGAGTCATAAGTTCCTGGTATAGGCGTACTTTTACCAGCTTGAAAAGTTTATGATTTGTTTCCCTTTTCTTAGAAGTTTCAACTGAAATCTAACACCTTCACAACAGAAGATCGGTGACTCATGATTACTTTGAAAGTGCACTGCGTAATATTTGTAGCCGTTTATTTCCAGAATTCATGTGGTCAATTCCCACGTTATTTTTTTTCACAAATACTGATCACCCCCCCATCAAATTCTAAACACAGATGTAATTGTGACTGAGATTTTTTTTTATACTTTTTATTTTTATACATGAAAAGGTGAATCTTTCCCATGTACATTTTTATTTTCCAGAAATGCACATTTTTAGCTGCAAAGTTACTTGAAATTTGGTCATACTAGTAAATATCAGTTCATTATTTTGTAATAAAAAACAAACATCAAATATGGCAATTGGCAGTCTTAATGAGCATAGCTGCAACACCTACTGTGGCCACCATCCAATGGACCTCTACCAATACTTGATGTCCAGTATATGAACGTCATCATATAACAGTCTTTCATAAAAACAAACAAACAAACAAACAAACAAACAAACAAACAAACAGAAACAGAATGGGTTCCAGACAGGGATATTCCACATTACTGGGGCCTATACTACAAAGCTGGTTCAGGATAACTTAAGCTTAGGTTAAGAGGTAAATCATCTAATAGAAGAGCCTAGAGTCCTCGTTTTCTTAAAGGGACACTGTGCAGGAAATGGTCAAAAAAGGTACTGCAACTATGCTGATCATTGAAACTGTGCTGCCTATTGCCAAATGTGATCTTTACATGATAGTTTACAAAGTAATAAACTAATATTTTCTAGTATGGACCAAGTACAGTCATTTCTGGACTTTCAAAATGGCGGACATGGAGAGGATCTCCCTTTTCATGTAGGCTATGAAAAGTGCAATTTTCAGTCATAATGAATACTTAGAATTTGATGATGGTGGTAAGTATTCATGAAAAAGGTAACATTAGTGAATGGGCAGCATGAATCCTGGAAATAAACAACTAAAAATCTCACACAGAGTCCCTTTAAGAAAAGCTGTTGTATTAGATGATTTACCTCTTAACTTAACCTTAACTTATCCTGATCCAGCTTTGTAGTATAGGCCCCTGTAGACACTCTCAAGCCTGAGCACAGTAAGCCGGACTTTCAAGTGTCTGTTTGTCTCTGTTTATAAACAAACGTCTAACCGCAGTTTTTTTTTTTTTTTCAAGGAAGATTCTTTTTTAGGAAGATTGTTTTTCAGAGCAGAAACCTCAGTTTGTATGTAAAGCAAAGGCACAAACGTTGGGTAAATACTCGATTATGTACTGTATAAATGGTGCCTGAGTCATTGGGATGTTATTTATTTACACATTGGGTCCCTATCAATATCTTAACCTTACTGCCCTCTCCTTTTGCATGTGGCCTTGCATGTGTGCTTCGCTGACGCCCTGCCACAGTGGAGAAAAACAATCA
>NW_026945744.1:0-25000 GCF_034702125.1 Engraulis encrasicolus
TATACTATATGCCCTGATGACAATATTACAGTATACTATAAGCCCTGATGACAATACTATAGTATACTATATGCCCTGATGACAATATTACAGTATACTATAAGCCCTGATGACAATACTATAGTATACTATAAGACGTATCTGTCAACTTTGAGCTACCAAAAATCGGGAAAATTCCCATATTTTGAGCCAAAATTCGGAACATTTTCAATAGAGTCAGAGGGCCGACAGTGACAGATCAGATGGTGCGTTCTACATTTCACAACAGGGCAGTCTTGTCCAGAATAGACCCACAACAGGGCAGTCCTGTCCAGAATAGACCCACAGCGCACCTTTGAAAAGGAGCACATACAGGAGGGGTGGGGAACCCATGTCTCCAGGGCCGCTTGCCGCCCTTGAGGACGTTTTATCCAGCCCCCGATATCATTTTAATGTTATGCAGCTTCACATGAAATATGACATTTTATAAAGGAATCTTACAAAATACATTTGAAATACAATTAAGTTATATTCAGGGGACCGAGAGAAGGTGGGGTCTGTTTTAAAGGTGGCTGCTTTCAATATAGGCTTTTGAGCAGTTTTGTTTTTCGTGTTGGAAAGGGGAGTTAGAGGGGACGGGGGGGGCGGGAGGAAGGGGAGGAGCAGGGGTGGGGAAAATCCTTGGTTTTGTGTTCAAAGTACGGCCCTCGGAGGACTTTTACGGCCCTCAGAGGAATTTGAAGTGGCCCCTCGAATGAAAAAGGTTCCCCACCCCTGATGTACAAACATGGATATGTGAATTGTTGTTTTGCCACTAAAGTTCTCTGGGGCTCATGCAAATCTTTGTACTGGTGCAGGTTGCGATGAGGTTAATCGCACAGCGTCATGTAATCGCACCAAGTCGCTCGTTTCCAAGAGCCTATTGCATTCTAGAACAGACTTACTTAGGCCACTTTGACCCATTCGGGAGTGTGTGTTTGGCTAGTAAGATTAACATATCAGTAATTTTGGCTGGTGATGGAAAATAGTTCATTTAGAGCCCTGCGGACAGCTTGCGAGGCAAAGAGTGTAAAACACACACGCCTACAAAGCACGAGGGGGAGAAATCATATTTTCAAGGAACTTGAACTCTTGGTGGCATCTGGCATAAAATCTACTGCAGGGTTCCTGCTCTTTTTCAAAACAGTATGTAGCTCTGGCAGGTAGCTCAAGAAGCAAGACCTTCTCAGCCTCTCTACAAGTAGGGGGTGTGGCTCGCCGGGCTAACTGACAGGGCCGTGGGGATCATTTCTGGATCGACGACAGTGTTTTTTTAGGCAATTTCCCAGGAAAATGCCAAATCAATTTCAATTGACATCAAAAGGTACCTATATGTGAGATATCGGGTAAATCGAAGAGGGTCACCTGGGGAGATCCTAGGGAATCATGTGAATTGACATGGAATGACCCCTGTCACCTTAGAAAGATTAGGTTTACTACACCTAAAATGAATAACCAAGTCAGTGTTACAACTTAAAACGGTAAAATCTCTGCATTACCACATATGTGATTTTCTACTTGTTTCAGCTCAGTATTTCAGTATTTCTGACGTAAACCCTCAATTCTATCCTAAGAAGGTGGCCAATCCCTTGCTCTTTGTGTTCCATTTTTCACACAAAGAGATGGCAGCTCATGGAGCAATGGTATAACGTTCCCAAATATTTCCAGGGAAGCGTCAAGCATCATGGGGAAGGGACAAACAATAACCATTTGGGAGCAATATCATGATATCTGACAGCGGTTGTGAAAATTGCTGTTTTGTTGTTTCTGGAGAGGGATATTCTTATTAACAACATATCTAAAACTTGGGAATGGTGTTTTTGCCCCATTATTTTGTATAATGCCTTTTCAAAAACTCAACTACAGTGTGGCATGCATCCCTCAAATCCCATCCAAAGTGGCGGTCATAAAAAAAAAAACAAAAACCAATTTACACCATTTTTTGGACGCAATACCTCTAAATATGGACACCCATGCTGTTTTGAAATTGCTTTTTGTGGTGTCTGGAAGAGGATTATTAACAACATAGCAAAAAAATAGAATGGTGTTTTGCCTCATTTCTTTTAATAATTGTAAAACTCATTGCTGTGTGACATATAAGCTTAAGCCTGCGATCAAATAGTGCAGAGGGAAGCGGAAGACAAAGTGGTGATTTGTTCTGTGCCAAGGACATTGGGGAATTAAGATTGGGTACTCATTACATTGCATGTATTGGGCAAGGGGTCTCTTCAGACGACTTTATCCCGGGCCCAGCCAAAGCTGTTAACGCCCCTGCTTGTTCAGCTCAGTATTATCGGCCAGATGATCAAGTGACTACGCAACATGTTCTCACTGGCGCTACCTTAGCAATCAATTCAAGATGGTTTGGTGAGGAGATAGGGGAGAGTTGGGGGGGAGGAGGGAGGCGACAAGTACCCTTTTGATCGAAAGTACATTTAAAAAAATCAACTCTGGGGAAAAAAACCCAAGGACATTGAATATGATTTCTCTTGATAGTCAACAAAACAGGAATAAACAATTCATAACATACTAACTAAGGACTATTGTTTGCTACTATTGCTGATGGTTTTTTTTGTTTCAATGACTTTGAACCATAAATTTAGAATGACAATGAATATTAACAGCACGTCAAGAACCGTCGTTAATGCTGCCTCTTGCCTGTGACATGTCATTGACGATGAGTTGAGTATCTGCACTCATATTGTTGTATACAATCTTCCTTCAGGGCACTTCGGTCATGGGAGGATGATGGGGGGAGGGAAGTTCTACTTCTACTAATATAAGGATACCTCTTAACAAAAACTGTCTTCTCCTATGGGTCATCTCTAATCAACTTTTGCTTTCCTATGAGACCATAAAATAGTCCCACCCTCCAACATTCACCACAACAGAGGTAACCTAGCACTGTTTAGACAACCTGTGCTGACACCGACCCCCAATCCTCCACCAATATCCTGAACGACTTGGCCTGGACATGCTGCAAAAGCTCCCTTTCCGCCGCTTCCATTATCCACCCATGATCACATATGTGGGTGAAAGGAACTTCTGGTAAGCAATAAACATTGTGTACAAGCATCAAAACCACGATTGTTGTAATCATTGCTGCTGACCAGTAATCTCCTTGTTAGCATTGTAATGTGATATTATTACAATGATGCAAGTAGCTGAATTAGATAGCAACAATGTGACAAGAACCACACAGTTACCAATATGAACTTCTGTGCAGTTCAATATTAACCTGATATTAAGAATGGGTTGAGGAGATGTGATTTGAGATACAGTCGGTTGGTTTGGGGAACATGGTTTCTCATGTTTCTTTCAAGTAATTGTAGTCAATTGAGATTTTGAAGTCCATTATAAAAAAATTAGGCAAAACACCATCCCAATGTTTTGATATGTTGTTAGAAAGAACATCCTCTTTCAGAAACACCAAACAGAAACTTCCTAACTGGTGTCATACATTGGAAATATTGCTCCAAACATAGGTGCAAATATTTTTTGCCCATCTTTGGACCTCTATATCTCAACAACCATTGGACCCTTTTGTTAGATATACTATGGTGTGAAAGTCATGGTACATATCAGACCATTTACCAAGGATAAACCTTACATGTAGAACTTTGATGTTTTTACAGACATTTGGAGGAAAAAACCCATAGGAAGACACTATAAATATCTAACCAATAACCAGTAGAGGCACAGTATTACGGTGTGATTGTGACTTACAATACTGCCTGCTTTCAAAATTGTATATGCTCGTTCGGGTCTGCGGACTCTATAGCCCTGAAAAAATGATATGAATTCTTCGCACACCAACATAGTTGTGAGCATAGATAATAGATAATTGAGTCTGAACAGGGTCACTCATGCACCAATCTGGTTTATTTTTTGTAGTTAAAATACAGGACGGCTGGTAGGGAGAGTCGGAGTGTCCCTTTAGCATTTTTTTTAGTGGACAACAGGTATCCACAGGCCTGAGTTCTGATATTGTGCTGCGAGTTATAAATCTATTGTATGTTTAAGCCATTTCACATACATTTTTGTCAGGCAAATCCTGAGTCGTCGGAGGCTAGGGGTATTGAGTTGGGATGGGAGTGTTCCGCAATTTGCTGATTCCAGCTGGAAGTGACCACAATTTGTACCAGATTCCTTCGCGGGACAGTCAAGATACGTGCTTTTGTAGTTCTCGATTTATGCTTTGACGTTTTCTTACCGATTGACAGACCGTTTGCAAAATCGATGCAAACCGTCCGATATCCGCTTCATCGGTGAATCTCTTCCCTTCCCTAGTTGATATGCTATAAGCCCTGATGACTTACCAGATCTCTCGCAGTCTTCTATTACACCGCTTAGTATACTATACTATAAGGCCTGATGACTACCACTACACTAATCACTAACACTACACTACACTATCTACTACTACAACTATTACTACAATACACTATACACTACCACTACACTACACTACCACTATACTATACTATAAGGCCTGAATGAAACCAAATCAACCACACTACACTACACTACACTACCAACACTATACTTATCACTATACGCTACACTATACGAGACTGCTCTTTTTTTGCATGTGTTTGTGCTGTATCCTGTACACCCATATAAGCCTGATGACTAACAGATTCTCTCGCTGTCTTCTACTCTTTCTTATGCCGCGCCTTCGCGGAGTGGTGGTGAGGAGAGAACCAGGGAGGAACTTTTGCCTCTTTCTTCTTCTAACACTCAGTTGTTCTGGAGAGAACCCAAGGAACTCTTTTGTTCTTCTTCTTTTATGTCCAGTGTTCTGGAGAAAGCAGCGGAACACTCTTCTCTCTCTTCTTTTAATGTTCAGTTGTCTTAAGAAAGCAGGGGGGAAACTCATTCTCGCTCTTTTTTATCGTTCAGCTGGATGGAAAGTCAGTTAAGCTAGAACTCTCTGTCCTCTTCTTTGGACGCTCCTCATCCATGCTGGAGTGGAGAGTTGACTTCTGCAGAGAGCGCGATCTTGAGGTCTCCTTCCAAACCTTTAAAACGGTGGACAGAAAAATCATGACAATTACTGGCAAGAGTTTATTATACTTCTGCAACCTCACGTTGGAAAAATAACGTGCCACCCAAACGCACCCTTGGTACTAACAAGGGACTAGCCAATAATCCCTGTGAAAAAGAGACTTCAAAACTTGTTTATAGGAGTTTTCGAGAGTTTTGTATAGATCTTACTTTCATTTCCAATTTTCACCAAGCGGACAATTCAATAGTTGTGTAAATACGTCAGGTCTTTCCACAACTGATACATGGGTGATTGGGCTCCTTCAATTCACACCCTCTATTTTTATTCAAAGTGTGCATATGAGTGGTTGACATTTTGGATGGGCCTGAGAACACAATTAAAAAAAAAAAAAAAAAAAAAAAAAAAAACATTTTTCCAATTCCAGAAAAATATGGATCAAATTATTTTTTCAAAAGGCAGAAGAGTCTAGAACTGTAATGCATCGGTTCTCGAGGATATGATTTCCCCCTTATATTTGTAGCCATTTTTTGGAAAACGTTGTCCTAGCGGTTGTTGGATGCCATTATCGATGTGACTTTTCTGCAAAATACAATACAATAAGTAATAATCTGCAAAAACATATTCCCCATGCTCTTTCTACTATTGCTCCTAAAAGCTCTGTGGTGTCCTCTTCCAAGCTCAGGTGACACTGGAGAGAGTGCCTACACTGCATGTCTGATCGGTGAGAACTTGACTTTTATTTCTTTTATCTTCTTACTTTGGCCTGCTATGCTGTTAATGAACTATAACTATCTAGGCTACGTGTCTCCTCTTGAATAAGCATTTTCTATTTTCAATAGTTCTGACATGTGACCATATTTACTATGGAAGAACACTTGACTTTTTTTTATTTAAAATTGTTTGTTTTTGAACAATTTGCACCGTTTAAAATGCGGATTATTCTTCAATATGTCCTTCTGTGACATTGCGAAAAAACCGCACCATTGCAAAGAAGATTCGAGGACATTGTCACAAGGCACAGCACATTGCAAGAATTTGACGTTCGATGACAAATGACGGGATGAGTACGTTCTAAAATTTTTGCATTTTGTCATTGGAAATTACTCATAATGTGTGAATTCATGCCATTCAACTATTCTGAGAACATCCTTTTAATATCTATATAAAATACAGTGTAGGTCTTTCTATGTCAATTCCCATGCCCTCCCCAGGTGACCCTCTTTGATTGAGAGGGGGGGGGGGGGGGGCTTGACGCCTGCAGGCACCGTAAAGTCCATGATAGCAGCAACTTCAGAAATGGGGAGAGTAGCGGTCAAATTCGCTCTACGACCAGCACCAGTAGTATTACACGATCTTCTATTAAAATTAGGGTGGCCATCGGTCCGTTTTTACGACCTGTTCACGACGTCCGTGCATCCCTCTCTTTGTCCAGTTTCAATGAGCAGCATAGTTGCAGTACCTTTTTGACCATTTCCTGCACAGTGTACCTTTAAGAAAATATCTGGATACTTCAGTTTACATGTGAATGCCACATGTCGATAAAAAAAATATAAAGGGACCCATTGTGTAACAGGTGCGTTAGTTCTATCCCCCTAAATTCAGATGTTTGTTAAAACCCCGGGAGTTTTGAAAATTTGCAATTCAAAAATACTGGATAAATGGAGAAAAGATAACGCCAAAACCCACGCCCACCTCAATGCCAAAAAGCTGTGGGCTCAAGAATTTGGGTCTCCTCTCTCGCAAATAGAAAAAAAAGTAGAGTATTTTTTAAGAAGGTATATATGATAGTATAGAGTAATATAAGATAATCTTATCAAGTGTGTGTGGTTGTATATATATATATATATATATATATATATAGGTATATATATATAATATAGATATCATACGATATAAACTAAAAACTATACAACTAACGGGGCAAATAGAAAAAGTAGAGGTATAGAGGTTATATAGATATATAGAGTATATAGATAATATATCAAGTGTGTGTGTGGTGTATATAATATTATATATATAAAATAAAAAAATATATAAAATATAAAATATATAAAATAAAATAAAACTTGGTATATATATAATAATGGCATTATTTAGAGATCCACTCTCTGTCTTCGGGGTGCTAAGCCTTAGGTTTGTCCAGGATCCCCTGACAGCAGATATTGATGACCTGCAACCAAAGGAGCTGGACCTTTCAGCCTGCGGTATTCGGCCCACCATGTCCACTACCAGCATCCACAAATGCTGTGCAGTCATTTTTTTGTTGGGCCCCGAACGCTGCCGCTCCCAGCGTCTCTCCGACAGCTGGTCCAACAGCTTCCAAGCCGCTTGCAACTCTGTCCACGTCATCTAACGTTCCGCTTGCCACCCCCGTGTCCCCCAGTTTAGAAGGTCGGGGGTGATGGCGAGGCCCTGGGCGGAAGGAAGCGGAATATGACAGAGGCGAGGGCAGAAGGCGAGGCCAACCGGCTAAGGGCCACGGGCGCAGTGCTTGTGTGGCACAGGGCTGAGGTGAACGAGGGCTCGTCGGCTGGGCTGGTGCAGGCTGAGGTGGTGAGGGCACTGGCTCAGTTGGGCTATCAGGGCCATGGGTGGAGAGGCTTGGGGGAGGATGAGGATGAGGAATGAGACTGTGAAGACAAAAGTAATAAGCACACAGTTGGTTCATTTGTTTCAGATAAAGAATTCACACATTTCCACATTTTTTTCTGTAACTGAGACAGTGAGTAACAACTCAACGTTTCACTCAGCCCTGCATATATTAATCGACACATACTATTTTACACTAAGTATTTGCTTGGGTGTTGTGAAATGTGCTGCATGGTGGTTAGCCACTGAAGCTAGAGTTTAAAACACACTGGGGCAGATAGGCGTGGCCATTGTCCATGCATGCAGACAACGTCACCATCGGACGAAATCACAGTAACAAAGTTCGAGCTATAATCGACATTAGCATTGTAGGCATGTTACACAGGACAACAAAGCTTCATACAATGACTGGATATACAGACATTTTTATAGGATATACATTCATTGTTACTGTTGTGCCCTACTACTGACCAATAGCCACAACAACAAACCACAATGAGCCGCAGTGGGATTGGCGGTGGTTCACATGAGGGAGTATTCTCGCCCCTCTCTCTCGTCACGGTAGGGACGACATACACGCGGGGGAATTTGCGAAAACTTTGCCATTCATTCCTATGAGAGGCGAAGACAAGCGATGGCGAGGGCGAAGGCAAGCGATGGCAAGCGACAGCAAGCGAACAGGAGCGAAGCGAAGCGAAATTATTAAAGAAAGTTTAATGTTATGCAAATGAGGAGCGAATTCGCCCTGCCACGGCCCAATCAAATCAACAACATAACTGTTCCATTCCATTTTGATTTCGCCGCAACGACCCCCCTGATGACGGTTGAATTTCGCCTCTCTTCGCTTCGCCTTGCTTCGCCTCCTATGTGTCCCTACCGTTACACAGACACACACACACACACACACACTCACACACACACACACACACACACACACACACACACACACACACACACACACACACTTGGGTTCTTATTTTACTTCAGCATTCACGTCCCAGTGTTTATGATGTTTGCTACGCATTTATGCTGTGTTGTACACAGACTGTAAGCACTCCCCACGCCAGTACACTAAACAACAACAATGGCCCGCAGTGTATTGGCGGTGGTTTCACCGTGAGGGAGTATTGCCTCGCCCCCTCTCTCTCTCACACACACACACACCACACACTTGGGTTTCTTATTTTACTTCAGCATTCAGTCCCAGTGTTTTATGATGTTTCCTACGCATTTATGCTGTGTTGTACACAGACTGTAAGCACTCCATGCCAGCTACACTAATTTAGCTTGCTTGCTTTTGCAGCTTGCTAGCTCATGCATGCTAGCTTGCTATCAGGTAATGAACAAAGAACGAACGACTGCTTTACCGCCGAGTCAAAATTGGACTCCGTTGCGCGATGCTTCCACGTTGGCGGTTCCAGCCACGACCTGGCGAGGTAAAAGGGAGAGAGTTTTGCCCCGTGTTACATCAAGCGCTACCAACGCGATCGGGTAGCTGGGGGTTAGTGTTGAAGAAGTTTCGCCATGAATTCGTTTTATTCGCTCTGGACGCTGCACTGACATGTTTGATTCAGCTAATCAACATAACGGCTCTGTCTTGGACAGCCTGGGACATTCCTCGATATGAACGTTCCTATTGGTTTTCGCCCGAAACAGCGTCATAGCGAATTCGCTTAAGATTAGCTTGAGTTTTAATCGTCAAAAGTCGCCCTGGTCGCTCAAGAAGCTTCGCCCCTGGCGAATTCGCTCTGGTAGCGCTGGTCGCGGCACCCTCCATAGAGAATGAATGACTTCCGTCGACTTCATTCGCGCTTGGTCGCTCCCGAGTACACGGGGCATTTCTTCTTTTTCCCTCCTGGAGCCCCACTCCTGGAGGATGGCTGATCTCGGCGTTGCCTCACGTACCGGTCTCTGAGGGTCTTCCACGATTCCCAGATTCACGCTCCCAACTCAGGACGCTCTCATTTCATCTCGCTCCCACTAGCCAGACTATCGGTACCACCGCCATATGACGGAGCCAGTTTATCTTGTTGATGTTAGTTTTTTTGTTTCTAACCCTGAAACTTAACCCTAAAACTAACCCTAACCCTAACCCTAAACCTAACCCTAACCCCTAAACCTAACCCTAAATTGCTTGTATGTGGCAAACACTTCAATAATGCAAACAAAGAAACTGGATCTAACCAAGAAGCGTCATTTTGTTTCTTTTCCGGTATCCACTTTATGTCGGGTGAACGCCCCTTTAGGAGACCTTCGGTTAGGAGACCTTCGGAGTCCTGAGGTGGAGAATAAATCAAGTCCCCTTAGCGCTGTAGATGGCGGTAGCGCACGTCTTGAGCAAACACCTCAAAAATAGAAGAAGAAGGAGGGGACAACGCCCCCTGAAGCTAGATTATGCTTCACACGCAGAGCTTATGCGTCCGTCCGTTTTGTGTCTGTGCGAGTCCACGCCCCCCCCGCGCAGAGGCTCTGCGCCCGTGTCGAGCGCCTCGAAAAAATCCTAACCATCCGTCAGACGGTTCGCAGAAACTCGAGCGGAAGTGCGCAGACAAAAGGCAGCTGTGATTGGCCCATGTTTGTCTTTCGGTTTGTCTGTGTTGTTGCCAAAGAAAATGGAATATTGTACAAGAACGACCACTAGCTGGTGTGGCCAGGAGTGGCACTGCAGCTATGTTATCGCAGCCAAGTAAAGTAAATAATGAATGGGTCCCAATGGGGCTGTATGCTTCTAATAATTGTATCTGCCCGTGTGATTTTTTCCCTGGAAACAATGAAGTCGCGTTCGATAGATATGAGTAAGTGAAAGCATTTGCCGACACGTTTGCATCTTGTCAAGTGTTAGATTCGTGAAAATGACCCTTATTTCAACTATAGCAATGACATAACACGTGACAATCGACTTTACGGCACTACGCCATTTGTTTTGTAGTTTTAAGTCTGACTTCAGATGTCGATGTGTTTAAAGTTATGTTAGGATTGTTGCGGACACCTGTTATTTATTGCATTTAAGGTGGTGGAAAAGCGGCATGTGTACATGGGGTAAAGGAAATGACTGCGCTCATCCTTAAGAATTTGGGCACCTTCAATTAACATGTTGGACGGTGGTGGGGGTTGAGGTGTGTGACCGTAGATGTCTCTGCTAGGAGGATCAGTTCAGAGTACGTCTCTCGTCAGCTCTGGTCGTGAATAGTCGCAGAGATTCCTCAGCCAGCAGGTATTAGCCGAATGCTAGCGTGTTGCAGGACAAAACTAACACGTCTTTGGGAGAACAAAGCCATGTCAGGAACCTAACCTTTAACTTCACTTCTAATACAACTTCCATGATAAGGTACAGAATATGCACACATCTTTACAAACCAGAGAACAGAACCGTCACAAATCCCTGCTGAGCCATTTAGCCCAATAGGCTCCCATTCATCTTTTACTTGGCTGCGTGCGCCAACGGGGCTATAATGGGAGCCAATGAGAGACGGCTATCTCATAGCTTAGAGAATCTCTGACTTAATAAGTTACTCCTGAACCAGCTTCTCAGTATTACCACCCTGGTGCATGTGCTATGAGGAGAGCAATCACCGCCACTTGTGAAAACGTCATTTCAGCTATCTCTAAACCACTTACTTTTGTAACCTATCATTTCAGACAGGTGTTTTTCCTGATGACATGAAAATAGCTAAAGTTATACCCTTGTTTAAAGTCTGGGAACAAACATCACTTCACAAATTATAGGCCAGTTTCTTTACTGCCGCAATTCTCGAAATTTTTGGAAAAAGTCTTCAACAAAAGATTAGATGCTTTCCTTGATAAACATCAGCTACTCTCTGAAAGTCATATGGGTTTCGTTTCAAACAGAGCAACATCTATGGCATTAATAGAAAAACAATTGAAGAAGAAATCACAATTGAATCCCAGTAGACAACAAGCAACATGCAATAGGTATTTTATTGATTTGAAAAAAACTTTTGACACCATTAATCACAAGCTACTCATTACTAAGTTGGAGAAGTATGGCATTAGGGGAGTGGTACTGGACTGGATTACAAGGTTTCGTGTTGGGCCAAAATTGTTTATTTATACATTAATGACATATGCAAAGTATCTGAAATTGCTTAAACTGGTTCTTTTTGCTGATGATAACAATATTTTTTGTTCAGGGGGAATTTAAAAAAAGTTACAGGAAGATATCACGAATGAAATGAGTAACTTAAAATTATGGTTTGATTACAATAAATTATTATTAAATTTAACAAAGACAAAATGTAGTTATTTGGAAAAATGTAAAAGGGACACAGGGCTTGTATTTCAATTGAAGGAGTGAATATTGAGAAAGTCTCTGAAATAAAATTTCTTGGGGTATTAATTGATGATAAAATAAGCTGGAAACCTCACATCAAGTACATACAAAATAAGATATCAAGGAGTATTTCAGTAATAAATAGCAGAGCAAAAATGTCTTTAGATTTTGAGTCACTTTATATTTTGTTATGTTTCTTTAGTACTTCTTATTGACTTACTGTGTGGAAATCTGGGGCAATAATTACAAATGTTCATTACACACAATCACTGTTACTCCAAAAAAGAGCCATACGTATTATTCATAAAGTAGGACATATGGAACACACTCATTCATTATTTTCAAGGTCTAAAGATCCTAAAAATGTGTTGATATTGTGCAATACCAAACAGCACAACTAATGTTTACCCCCCACCCCCCCCACCCCTCCCCCCACACGTGTTTGTCTCCTGTGTGAAGCCTCTGGTGGATATTAAGGTCTGCTTTCCTCCTAAAGCTTCCTCCACAGTCCGCACATGAGAAGGGTTTCTCTACTGTGTGAACGTGTTGGTGAAATATGAGGAGATTCTTTGTCTTATAGCTCTTGTCACATTGGCTGCAAGCGTACGGCCTCTCTGAAGTGCAACAGCAACTGATTTACTCTCTCAAGTGTGACAACAAGTGTGTCTTAAGGTGAGCAGACTGAGAGAAACTCTTGTCACACTGACTGCAAGCCTACGGCCTTTCTTCAGTGTGAGTGCGGCGATGCATACGGAGGGAAGTAGAATGTGAGAAAGTCTTTCCACAGTCAATGCACAAATATGGTTTCTCCCCTTTGTGAACATGCTGGTGGATTTGAAGCTCCTGTTTTGACTTAAAGCTCTTGTCACACTGGCTGCAAGTGTACGGCCTCTCTCCAGTGTGAATGCGACGATGTGTGTGGAGGTGAGAAGACTGTGAGAAACTCTTTCCACAGTCGGTGCATGAAAATGGTTTCTCCCCTGTGTGAACACGCAGGTGGATGTTGAGCTCTGCTTTTGTCTTAAAGCTCTTGTCACACTGACTGCAAGGGTACGGCCTCTCTCCAGTGTGAATAAGGCGATGTATGTTGAGGTGAAAAGACTGCAAGAAACTCTTTCCACAGTCAGTGCATGAAAATGGTTTCTCCCCTGTGTGAACATGCTGATGGATTTGGAGCTCACCTTTTCTCTTAAAGCTCTTGTCACACTGACTGCAAGCGTACGGCTTCTCTCCAGTGTGAATGCGACGATGCAGCCGGAGGGTAGTAGCCGTTGAGAAACTCTTCCCACAGTCTAAGCTTGAAAATGTTTTATCCCCCGTGTGAACACGCTGGTGGTTTCGGAGATTTTGTTTTGTCCTAAAGCTCTTTTCACACTGATTGCAAGAATGCGGCCTCTCTCCAGTATGAATACGATTATGTCTGTGGAGGGTAGAGGAATGTGTGAAACTCTTCCCACAGTCTTTGCATGAAAATGGTTTCTCCCCTGTGTGAACACGCTGGTGCATTTGGAGCTGTTGTTTTGACTTAAAGCTCTTGTCACACTGACTGCAAGCGTACGGTCTCTCTCCAGTGTGAATGCGACGATGTGTGTGGAGGCGAGAGGACTGTGAGAAACTCTTTCCACAGTCTTTGCATGAAAATGGTTTCTCCCCTGTGTGAACAACACGCTGGTGGATTTGGAGTCCATCTTTTCTCTTAAAGCTCTTGTCACACTGACTGCAAGTGTACGGCTTCTCTCCAGTGTGAATGCGGCGATGCATCTTGAGGGCAGTAGCCGTTGAAAAACTCCTTCCACAGTCTAAGCATGAAAATGGTTTCTCCCCTGTGTGAACACGGTGGTGGTTTCGGAGATTTTGTTTTGTCCTAAAGCTCTTGTCACACTGGCTGCAAGGGTACGGCCTCTCTGTAGTGAAGGCAGCAGAATGTGTTTTTCCACTAAACTCCGCTCCGCTGGAACTGCAGAGTAGCAGGTGCCCTGTGAAGAGTTAAATGGAAATTAATATTAGTCACAACGGTGTGTGAAGATTTATCCCTGCCACTTTCTGTTCTTTGCAGAGATTATTTAATGCAGTCCGCATCAGCCATTTCTATTACCAGCGTTCTGAGAGAAAAATCGAATTAAACTGCGGTAGTCCTGTCCGAAAAGGGCTGAAGACAATAAACATGTCTTTTCCTTCAATACTTGTGTTGCTGCAGATATGAAGATATTCATTTGGAAACAATTAAAAAAACACTTCCATAACTCCATCATGGAAAACACTTTAGAACACAACAACACAGAACTTCAGCAAAATCATTGAAACTGCCACAGATTTCATGTACATTGTGTACATTTCTCAGAATGCAGATGCACCCCATCCAGGCCCGAGAGGAAGGTAGGCCGAGGCAACCCAGCATTTTATACAGGGACTGTCTGTCTTTAACCCATTTCATCTAAACAACTCTGGGTCAAACACACATCACAAATAATTAATTTAGGAGTGATTCTACGATTCGACTGCACTTTTAAGTCCATGGATTTTATTTGCCAATTCCACTATTCAACTATTAACTGCTTCCAATGATGTTTTGGACATTAGCACACATTTATCTTTCATATAATACAGAAAGTGTAGATCAGTGTTAATTTTGTCAGCTTTTTTTGATTTAGTCGTAGTCTTAGTCACAATGACGAAAATCAATTTTAGTCTTAGTCATATTTTAGTCATTGCCTTCCCAATTTAGTCTTAGTCTTTGTCTAAATGACGAAAATCAATTTTAGTCTTAGTCAATTTTTAGTCATTTTAGTCAACACTGTACATAATAGAACTTCTCCACACACTGCTTCTCTTTTTAACATACGTATATCATTGACTGTACAGAATAAACCTTCTCCATACACTGCTTCTCTTTAACATATATCACACTGTGCAGAATGAAACTTCTTCACACACTGGTGTTAAATAAAATAGAGAAAAAGAGAACCAGTGTTAATTTAGTCAGCTTTTTAAAATTTAGTCTTAGTCTTAGTCACAATGACGAAAATCAATTTTAGTCTTAGTCATATTTTAGTCACTGCCTTCCCAATTTAGTCTTAGTCTTAGTCTAAATGACGAAAATCAAAAAAGGGCTTTGACGAAATATTTTAGTCATAGTCATAGTTGACGAAATTAACACTGGTAGACATGGCATTATTTCCCTCAGCAAGAATGAATATTTAATACTGGTTTTGGGCGTTTTCATGCCGTCCTGTTTTCCAAAAGGGTGGGAGACGTGACACCTTGTTTTTTCGTCACATTCGTTAAGAAGCTACAAAACTGTTATTTTTCCTTAAAAAAAAACATATGTCAATGAAAGAAGATGTGGTACATTATGTTTCATATTAGTCTTAGATGAGAAGAAACATTTTTGTTAAGATTTATGTAAAGGTTTATATGTCAAATATCCTGCGGTGTGACTGTAACATTAATGAAACCTGGAATATAATATATATATAAATTAACCAACAACATTTTGAATAATGTATGAAGCATTTGGCATGATTCACATATCTTAATCTAAAGTTAAGATTCATGCAATGTGGAAAAAACTCAAGACAGTAATATTAACTACAAGTTCAATTTCGTAACACAAATTGCGTCCTGTGGGGTGACATGTATGGCAATGTTTGTGAATGGGCAGCTGCAAGGCCAACTACAAGGGTCTTCAAGACTGGCTCCTAACCAGTCAATACCTCAGTTATTGGAGAGTGCTGTGGAAGTTTAAGGTGACTCTTAACCTCTTAATATGTCTTCATATTGCAATGTTTCTGTCACGCAATGCTTAGGTTCATTTTATGGTGTCCTGTGGTGTGACTGCTCTTATAGGAGGAAAAAAGTTTTATAAATGAAAACACATATTAAGATTAAACACAACATCATTATCAAGTTAGCATGAGCTCAAATGTCAGTCATGTATACAAAATGATTAAAATGGCATTAATGCAGTGAATTCCCTGTGGTGTGACTCCATTTTCCTGCGGTGTGACATGCCTATGCAATGTGTTGATGCAAGACACATTTCTCCAAAAATGGCAAAAAAAAGGTGAAATTCCACAGACCACTAAGTGCTTTATTTTTTTCAATTCTTTCTCAATTTTTATCCATAATTTTTTTCAGGAATTAGAAAAACTTTTTTTTTTCAAATGTCAGATGCAGTCTTCATATTAGCATGTAAAGAAACTTGTTTTGCCCAAGACAATTGCAAATGTTGATTCACAGTAATCATCACAATATGACAAAACTGTCAGAAAGACCACTGTCCTTTCCATTATACATGAAATTTGCCATATTGTGTGTGTCCACGAAAACGGTGTTAACCATGTCACGGCCTGAAACCCCCTCCATATATCAGTAATGGTTTGGTCTTAGGCCATACGAATAACATCATGTGATGTCATAACCCCTTTGGCAGGATATGGGAAGACTTTTTGGAAAAATTTCAGATCCATCCTCCCATAATTTAATCCATTCTTTTTCATGTTCTCATAGCGGGAAAAGTGCCTGTCAAATGTGTTATCAACATATTCATAAGAATCTCAAAGTGTTACCGTCAATGGTGTTACAATTAGCTATGACAGTTGAGGAGGAGTATGTTTTTGCCAATTTATCTCCATATTGACAGACAAACAAACTAAATAATTTGTGTTCTAGGGAGATGGGTTTGTCTGCTCTGTTTTTTCTCTTAAAAAAGTGCCGACTTGTTCCCCTGCACTGTTGACCGTAACACAATTGAGTAACACGGTTGACTGTTTTGAAAGTGTTTTTGTGCTATTGATCCCTTATGTGTTGGAAAAATCCTATGAACAGACACTAGGGATTATCTCTGGAGAAGGAAGTCTTGTGTAAGGAGGGTGACTAAATTCAAATCAGACGTTACAGGGATTTACAGTATAATGAAAAATGTGTCAGTCTGTATCACAGTGAATCATAAAATCCTACTTATGAAGCTCAACAATCACATTTTCTATATCAGTTGTACAGATTAATGACAACATTATTGCTAAGGGAGATAAGCACTTTCAAACGTATGTTGTTTCAACTCTGTAGTAGTTTTATATATGTTTGAAATGACATAGTATTTGTCCATAACACTGTTGACAAAATAATCAAGCAAATGTTCGCTTTCATTAGAGTATTTATCAAATGATTTAAGATTAAGCTTGGCAATTTGTTTGTTTGGAAACTTAAATATATACACTATGTAAACATCTAGGTCATTTAGTTGAAAAAAATACTGATAATTGACATTTTGCTTTTGCCAAAAGCGCAGGCGAGTCGTAGAATCACTCTTAGACATACACATGCATTTTTGCATGTTCTGCAGTTCAGTATGCATTATTAAATAACTTATGGGTCATTCCAGCTGGAATCAGCAAATTTCTGAAAAATCTCCCACTCGACCCCCTCGGATTTGCCTGAAAAAAAAATTATCTGATGGCTTAATCATCCAATAGATCATATCCACAATATCAGAACTCAGCTCTGGATACTTTTGGCACAACAAATCTGTAAATAAGGACACCCCCTACCCTTGTTTTAGCGACATTGCATGAGTGACCATGTTCAGACTCAATTATCTCCAGAACTATTTGTGTCAGATTCATTATATTTTCAGGGCTAAGAGTCCCAGACCTGAATATCATATATTACAATTTGCAGCACTGTAAGTCAAATCACACCGTAATAATGTGCCTCTACTTTTTGTAGATATCATATGTTCTAGGGTTTCCAAATGTCTGTCAAAACCTCAAAGTTCTACATGTAAGGTTCATCCTTGGTAAATGGTCTGATATGTACCATGACTTTCACATCATAGTATATCTAACAAAAGGCTCCAATGGTTGTTGAGATACAGAGGTCCAAAGATGGGGAAAAAATAATTTGCACCAATGTTTGGAGCAATATTTCCAATCTATGACACTAGTTAGGAACTTTCTGTTTGGTGTTTCTGAAAGAGGATGTTTTTTTCATATACAAAAATTGGGATGGTGTTTTGCCTCATTCTTTTTATAACGGACTTCAAAATCTCAATTGGCTACAATTACTTGAAGCTATGAGGACCATGTCACCAACCGACTTGTCACAACTCTCAAATCCATGGCTCTGATGTCACCTTAATAGTGAAAACAAGATGGCTACCCTGTGAATGACAAAGCAAATTCTAGGGAAACCATAACACTTGTAAATGAATTGATTGATGCCACACAGCAAGAATAGCACATTGCACATGGCTTTGATAGACATTAATTATTTTAATTGTAAAATCATAATAATCATCATCATCATCATTTAGTAGTGGTAGTGGTAGCGGTAGTAGTAGTCTTGGAATAAAGTGATGAAATAGGAGAGGATTAAAGAATTGTAGCACTCTTGTTTGCAACAAGGACTCCCATCCTAACTAGTCTTTCAATCAGCACCTGTAACTTTATATTTGCTATGAAGCTTGTGTCTTACTCGTTAAGTTATCAGCTGTATTGCAAAATAACTTAATTCATACTGGCTAGAGATTCCCTCAGACTATTTTGACAGCATGGTCCTGGAGTTTTAGTTAGAAGAGTATTCAATATCAGGTGAATATTGAAGGCACAGAAGTTCATATTGGCACCAGACAACCATGTGGTTCTTGTCACATTGTTGCGATCTAATTCAGCTGCTTGCGTCATTATAATATTATACCACTGCAATGCTGACAAGTGGATTGCAGGTTAGCAGCAGTGATTACAACAATCATGGTTTGGATACTTGTAGACAATGTTCATTACTTGTAAAGTTCATCATCACATTGATCCAGGTGAGATGATGGAAGCCGAAAGGAAGCTTTGCAGCATGCAAAAGCGTTCAGATATGGTGGTGGATTGGGGGCGGGGCACAGTTCTACAGTCAGGGTACCTCTGTCGTGGTGACTGTTGGCGGGGGTGGGACTGTTTTATGGTCGCATAGGAAAGTAAAAGTTGATTAGAGATGACACATAGGAGGAGACAGTTTGTAAAGAGGTATCCTGATTGTAGAACTTCCCGCCCCCCCATCATCCTTCCCTGACTGAAGTGCCCTGAGCATGGTGGTGGTATCCTTACTGTAATCAATACCTATGATGTCATTGTCCTTCAAGGTACCAATTTCGTTGTACCTGTACAATGACAATAAAGTTTCATTCAAAGTTTCATTGAGGCGTTCCTCATTGAATTGCCATTGACGGATGGTTGCCTACAACAATATGAATGCAGATACCTAATGCACCATCAATGACAATGGCAAGCTACCTTATAAAGTCAACTCATAAGATGCAGCTAGTGATTGAAAGTTAAGTGTGTATAAAATAATTTGTCACAGTCCAGAGCATTGAAAGTCCCTGACTTGTTTAATACATTTCATTTTTTTTTCAAATATTAAATCACCATCAAGGAAGTCAAGGTTGCATCAAGGAAATCATATCAACACCTTGTTTTATTTCCAGAGGTTGTTTTTTTAATGACTTTATGGTACTTCTCTCAACCATCTTGAATTTATTGCTAACGTAGCGCCAGTGAGAACATGTTGCGTAGTCACTTGATCATCTGGCCGATAGTACACTTAAAAAGATAAGGCCAGAATCCCAGAAACAAAATCAGAAATACTGAGCTGGACAAACAGCTTTGCCTGGGCCCGGGATAAAGTCGTCTGAAGAGACCCAAGCCAATACATGCAATGTAATGAGTACCCAATCTTGATTCCCCCATGTCCTTGGCCCAGAACAATTCACCACTTCCGCTTCCCTCTGCACTATTTGATCACAGGCTTATGTCACACCGCAATGCGCTTTACGATCATTAAAAGGAATGAGGCAAAACACCATTCTATTTTTTGCTATGTTGTTAATAAAAATATCCTCTTACAGACACAACAAAAAACAAGTTCACAGCTGGTGTCATACTTTGGAGGTATTGCTCTAAAAAATGGTGGGTTTTTTTTTCATGACGCCACTTTGGATGGATTTGAGGGATGCATGCCACACTGCATTGAGATTTGAAAAGGCATTATACAAATAAAGGGGCAAAACACCATCCCAATTTTTAGATATGTTGTTAATAAGAATATCCTCTTCGAGAAACAGCAAACAGCAAGTTCACAACCGCTGTCATATATTGGAAATATTGCTCCAAACAATGGTGTATTGTTTCCTTCCCTTGATGCCGACTTCCTGGAACTATGCCATTGGCTCCATGAGCCGCCATCTTTGTGTGAAAATGGAACACAAAAATCAAGGGGATTGGCCACCTTCTTAGGATGGAATTGAGGGTTAAGTCAGATATACTGAAATACTGAGCTGAACAAGTATAAAATCACCTATTTGGTATCAGAGATTTTAGGTTTTAGTGTACACTGACTTGGCTATTCATTTTAGGTGTAGTAAACCCAAATTTTTTCTAAGGTAACAGGGCTTCTAAGGTACACCTGCATGTCACACAGGAATGAGTTTTTAAAATTCATTATAAAAATAATGGGGCAAAACACCATCCCAAATTTTAGATATGTTGTGAATAATAATATTATCTTTCAGAGACACCAAACAGCAAGTTCACAACTGGTGTCATAGATTGGGAATATTGCTCCAAATAATGGTATAAATTAGTTTTTGCCCATTTTTTGACCTCTGCATCTCAACAACCATTGGACCCTTATATCAAATATGATGTGATGTGAAAGTCATGGCACATATCTGACCATGTACCAAGGATGAACCTTGAATGTTGAAATTTGAGGTTTTTACGGACATCTGAAAACCCTTGCAATTTTAATTTCAAAGAAAAGTAGAGGGCCAGTATCAAGGTGTAATTTGACATACAGTGCTGCAAATTGTAATGTATGCTCATCAGGTCTATGACTCTTAGCCCTGAAAAAATAATGGACCTACCACAAATAGTTTTGGAGATAATTAAGTCTGAATATGGTCACTCAGGCAGTGACACCAAATCAGGGGGAGGGGATGTCCTTATTTACAGATTTTTTGTGGAAAACGTATGCACATCTGAAATCTGCAATGGTGGATATGTTCTATTGGATGTTGAAGCCATCACATATATTTTTTTCAAGCAAATCCGAGGGGGTCGAGTGGGGACCATTTGCTGATTCCAGCTGGAATGACCCTTATTATAACTTACTATTTGAATTTTTAATAAATGTAAAAAGAAAAGTATCAAAGCTTTCTGACTTGCAGTGGTAATAGTCCAGCGGATTGGTGAATTGATCATGCACTTTTGAGTAAAAGCATGAAAATTGGTACACATATACCTCTTCCTATGCTTATTAATATAAGCGTTGGAGGCGTCGCGAAAAATGAAGAATTTTCAAGATGGCCGCCAAATCCAATATGGCCAACCCAAATTAATGAAACTACCTGACACGTTGTTGTAAAAGCATGAAAATTGGTACATATATCCTTCTTGATATGCTGATTAATATTAGCATTGGAGGCGTAGCGAAAAATTATGAATTTTCAAGATGGCCGCCAAATCCAATATGGCCAACCCATATTAACGAAACTACCTGATACTTTTCAGTAAAGGCCTGAAAATTGGTACACATGTCCTTCTTAAAATGCTGATCAATGTTGTAATTGGAGGCGTCGCGAAAAATGCTGTATTTTCAAGATGGCCGCCAAATCCAATATGGCCAACCCATATTAGTGAGAAACCATCATGCACTGCGTCATAAATGCCTGAAATTTGTTAAATACATACTCTATGATGTACCTATTAATGTTAGAAATGGAATTGTTGCGTAAAACCAAATTTGAAATGTTCAAAATGGCCACCAAATGAAATATGGCCGGCCCATATAACATGAATTGTATAGCAGATGAGTGAATGCATTATGTGTGACGGAGGTCATCTTGCACCTGTTCACCCCCCTCGGGGATCGAACGTGCGACCTCGTCAACTACAACGGTTCGGCAATGGGAGACACAGTACGATACCGCTGGGCCAAGAGACTAGTCTCTCAGCCCAACGGCACGAGACTGTATGAGGCTATCGGAGGGAGGTTTACCAACGTTCCACGTCAACTCTGTGCTAGTTAGCCTCCGTTACATATGCACGTAGTAAAAGCATGAAAATGGTTACACATTTCCTTCTTTTTCAGCTGATTAATATTAGATGTGTAAAACACAGAATTTTCAAAATGGCCAACACACATTAACTACCGGGCACTTTGTGGTAAAAGCATGATAATTGGTAGCCTACACAGTTACATCTTTCATCTTTATGTGCAGATTAATATTAGGAATAGAGGTATGAAAAAAATATCAGAATTTTCATGACAAATCAAACATGTTTGACCCATATTAGTGTAACCACCATGCACTTTGTGGCAGGAGCATGCAATCAGCACACATATACTTATTGATATGTATAATAATGTAGAAGGGTTCACGTGAGAAGTGCGTGCACGCACACAGACACACACACACACAAGTAATAGTCCTAAAAAAGATGACTCTGGAAGTGATCCTAATACAGCCTAATTTCGACACATCAAACCTTAGCCTACTAATGTTATATATATATACTTGTAGTAGAAACATATTTGTAGTCTTTGATGAGTCCATAAATATTTTAGTCACATTTTCAAAGGATTTGAGGCATTTATCATTGAAATAAATGTGCACAACCTTCACTCAAGTACTGTAGGTAACAAAGCAAAATATTGTCCCCCCTCAACAAGGGGGTTAAATCAAATCTTATCAACTTCACCTTGCATATGATGCATAGTTTGCATACCTTGAACTACAAATACAGAAATGGGGGTTCACCATAAGCCAAATCTTGCACACCATTATTATAGTCAAAAAATGAATCCCAATATTGTCCAAGTAAAATTTTACTCAAGGTTACTCAAATTTACATACCCTGAGTTGACCTTGCACCAACTGTGCCATTCACCATTTATTCAAAGTGTATGTGTATCTTAAAATTTGGCATTGTTGGCAGTTTGATTGATTTTGGCCATAGGATATACCACAACCTGGGGAATCCCATGCTGCTTTGCACAATCGTTCTGATCTGAAAGACAGCATGGATTACATCCCTCAGCAAAGTTCTAGATCTAGGTCTCCATTCAGAGAGCAGGGAAGGGTGGAAAGGCGGCGACTGCAGTTTGTTTGAAAAGATACAACTGACACGATTGGCTTTGGGCTATGCATATGCCAAATGAAACATTCGTAACACCCAATTAACGGCCATGGGCAATTTTAAACCACACCTTTCCTATGAGAAATTGCATATGTAACCTTAATAGTATCTCACTTGTGAGATCAACTAGTGTTAAGACATACCCAAACAAAATGCATGGGACAGGATTGCAGTTCGTTTGAAAACCTTGAAGTACAGCTAGAAGTAGTAATTAATTATTGTTTTCTGTTTTTAACCATGTCTTAAACGAACTGAACTTCCTAGCAACCGTGAAATCTTGACTCTTTTGAATTTGTAGTCATGAGAGGAATATTAAACACAAGGCCTATGCAGTTGTCACTAACGTCTAGAGGTACTGTATATCCCACAATGTGCCTGGAGGATTAATTAACATGGGTTGGCTATATTTGATTTGGCGGCCATCTTGAAAATTCTGGTTTTATTTGCTATGCCTCCATTTCAAATATTAATCAGCATATCAAGAGGTAAATGTGTACAATTTTTCATGCTTTTACTACAAAGTGGATGTTAAATTCATCAATGGTTTCATTAATATGGGTTGGCCAGATTTGATTTGGCGGCCATTTTTAAAATTAAACTTTCTTGTAATGCCTCCATTTCTTTTATTAATCAGAATATAAAGAAGTAACTGGGCACCCATTTTCATGTTTTTACAACAAAGTATCAGGTAGCTTCATTAATACGGGTTGGCCATATTGGATGTGGCGGCCATCTTGAAAATATGGCATTTTTCACTGCGCCTCCAACGATAACATTGATCAGCATATTAAGAAGGACATGTGTACCAATTTTCATGCTTTTACAACAACGTGTCAGGTAGTTTCATTAATTTGGGTTGGCCATATTGGATTTGGCGGCCATCTTGAAAATTCTTCATTTTTCGCGACGCCTCCAACGCTAATATTAATCAGCATATGGAGAAGGATATGTGTACCAATTTTCATGCTTTTACTCAAAAGTGCACGATTAGGCCCTTTTGTGTGTCTAATCCGCCGGACTATAACATATTTTATGTAACCAGTTCGGATCTCGGATCTTCCGATACAGCTGTGAACTGTGGTGACCACATACTAGTTCAAAATGATACTTATACACGTGTTTGAGTAAAATGAACATTGCTGTTTCACTCTATTAACTACCGACAACATTTCCTCTGAATTTCACATTAAATGTGTAATTTGGAGTTTATTTGGATTTATGTCTTACCAGATCTCTTCCTTGGCTCGGCATCTCTGTGATTCTCCTCATTGTTCTCCTGCCGTCCTTGTGGTCTACAGCAGTCCACCAGCACTACAGATACGCTCCTCAGACTGTACAGAGAACGCAGGGTCTCCTCGTTGTCCTCTTTTACGCTCCTCAGCTGAAGTGGAGAACCGGGGAACTGCTCTGTCTCTTCTCCTTCTATGTTCAGCTGTTCTGAAGAACCAGGGAACTCTTCTCTCTCTTCTTTTATGTTCAGTTGTTCAGGAGAATCAGCTAATCTGAACTCCTCCGTCTCTTCTTTGATGCTCCTCATCAGCTGGAGTGGAGAGTTGACTTCTGCAGAGGCCATCTTAGTAGTGTTCTGAAACTGGACAGAAAAATCATGACAATTACTGGCAAAGTTTGTCTCCTTTTACATTTGCAACCCAACCTCACAGTAATGGCGGTGCGAGCCTAAACCAGCATGCTAAGAACAAGGTAATGAGTGTAGAAGATTAAATCAGCAGGACCATGGACAGTAGTATCTGTAATATTTGATGGCTTTAATGTGTAGACCAGGGGTTCCCAACCTTTTTCAACTTGGGGCCCACTCAAAATTGCCAAAAAATGTTTGGGGCCCACCTCTGACCCAATTTAGAATAAAACTCAAATAAATTATCAGTAACACACACCAAAATATGATTA
>NW_026945744.1:27500-35466 GCF_034702125.1 Engraulis encrasicolus
CCCCACCCCACACACACATAGGGTGCGTTCCAATATGCGACCTTGCGTCCTCCACTTATGCTTGTGGCCTCGTACCAGGAAGTAATACGTCATGATGACATCACTGACAGCAGCATTAGGCCTATATTTTAATATCTCACAAAAGCTCAATTGTAAAGTCATTTTCTCATTTGCAAACTGGATGGTGAATGAAGAATAGTCCCCCAAAAATTATTTTGGCTGGGCTGACAGCAGGGAAACTTTATTGTTTTCTCCACAGAGGCGGGTAATCAGCAAAACGTGAGGCCACAAGCACAAGTGGAGGACGCAAGGTCGTATATTGGAACGTACATAAACACTTAGCAAAGAGAGATATCCTCCGCGCTCTTGCACTTCACAATATGGTGCGTCTCCGGAAAGGACTTAGTAAATGCAGGGGAAGAAAGGAATCACCGGAGCATCTTCAGATGTAAAAATTAACTCGTTTTATTAGGCAAGCATCAAGACTAACGTTTCGACGTTCACACGTCTTCTTCAGAGTCAATATGGCAAACCTGGGTAGGTGATGCGTAAAAACAACTTTCAGAAGCACCGGACAGGTGCGTAGGGGTGTGGTTACTGCAATCACCCAAGGGTGCCAATGACAAAGGCTGCACTCCAAAAACAAAACAAGAAAAAGACAAAGAAACAAATTACAAAGAAAGCCAAACAAAAGAAAAGAAAAGTGGGGGGAAAAGTACATAAACAGTCTTGGGATGATTGACATATGTAACCTCCCCCATGACAAAGGGGATGTCATGATGTAATTGTGCCTCTTCGGAAAATGCCTCTTCTGCAGCCTGATAAACCAAAAATGTGAAGATTGGATGTGTAATTTAGTCTGGCCCCGATGAATAGTACATCCGAAGACTGTTGATGAGAACAACGCGTTGTCTTTCAAACCGTACCTGTGCCTATAGGCCAACGCTCTGACCAATCAGTGATATCTTTCTCGTGGATGTGCTTTCCCAGCGTTGCAAGCTTCATCGTCACTCCCTCAAAACTCTGCCCGCTTTGATTCAAAACAAATCTCTGCGTTGTGAATGATTTGCAGGATTCAGGGCAATGTGTTCAAAATGTTTGACTGATCCGAGGCCAGACCCACTTGCAGGCAAAGCATTTTTGCCGTCCAGTGGGTGGCGCTGTTTTACTAGGCTACCTCTTCTGAAACTTTTCAACAATATTTCAATAAGCACACAAGTTATTTCCAAATTGTACATAGAGTAGGTTTAAAACAACAACTGTTGGTGTTACAAAAGAAAACTTCTTAGTATAACTTCAGACATATTTTTCCAGTTTTGTGAAATTAAAATGAGTACGCCGTTGCGCTGTGTTATAATGCCATACAGAGGATCATGATCTGATTCAGTACTCATGTTACATGCTCTTGTGGAATTTAGTTTCCAAATGATGGCAGCATTCGTTAAACCCCAAACCATGTCAGTCCCTCTACCATTCT
This sequence comes from Engraulis encrasicolus, assembly GCF_034702125.1. NCBI lineage: Eukaryota > Metazoa > Chordata > Actinopteri > Clupeiformes > Engraulidae > Engraulis > Engraulis encrasicolus. Next base: position 28,978 of record NW_026945744.1, read on the forward strand.
TGACTGTAAACATGGGACACTTTTCTTTGTACTTCTCACTTACTTACCATCACCCATGCTTGACACCATCTAAAACAACATGTTCATCATGGTCTCATCAGAGACAAACAGGTTAAGGATATGGATTCCTGGAACCATGTCCTGTGGTCTGATGACACCAAGACAAGCACATTTATTTTTAGACGTGTAAAGCATGTGTGGTGGTAACCATGTAAGTAGTACAAAGAAGTACATTGTATTCATCCTGTTAATGCAACTGTAGTCTATCGTTTACAGTGTATCATTGTGTTAATTGTAATGATTAACTGTAATGGTTGAATTAAACTAAATGGTCATTTACTATTCATTCTCCATTCCACCATTCCATTGTCTCATGTGTCATTCTATTTAGGTGTCCTCACTCATTAACCCATTGGCGCCGTTTGTCAATATTTACAAGACGCATGGGACAATGTTTTGTTCAAATACACACGAGGTGGGTGTTCTCGATTTTTTTTTTTTTTTTAAAGTTTGATTCGTCGACAATAATGTCAAACGAAATCCATGCTCGATTCTGCACACATCCGTTTAGTAGAGGTGCTCTGATCACCATTTTTTGGCCCGATCATCGATACTGATCACCAAAAATCTTTATCTGCCGATCACCGATCATTGCCGATCACAAAAATGATTTCCTATTTTTTTAATAGCCTATTAATTATCCTTATTGAATACCATTTCTGCCCATAAACCAATCAATCTTAATTAGCACATGTTGCTTTCACAATGTATTATTATTATTATTATTATTATTATTATTATTATTATTATCTTTCAGCTCTCAGACTAGTGTTGGTAATATAGCCTACAAGTAAGTCTACAGTATTAATCAATTTATAAGTTATTGCATATAATTACTAAACTATTTAAGATTGAATTGAAACTGAAACATTACTTCAAATAGTCTTCTACATACGAGAAAAAACCCTGTCGCTTTAAATGAGCAGCTTCGTGGGGAGAGCCCCTCCCCTCTCTGTCACAGTCCACAGCTGCAGTGCTCCACTGCCGTTCTGAGTCTGAGCTCTCTCCCTCTCCCCTCATCTGTCGCCGGTTGGTGTTTCAGCGACTATCAAACTAATCGACTGACTGCCAATTACAACTTTGAAAAGAATAACGTTGTTGACATGTTTGTGCGGACAACGTGAAGTTGTCGCGTGCTGACCGAGGCAACTACTCAGGTTATAACGTAAAATGGCTACTGGCGAGGAGTAGTCAATCGCAAATTACATTGTAACTGAAATACTTAAGATTCTAAACAAGAAAAAAATTCACTTGAAAGAACAGGCAACACGCACAACACAGCGTGTCTGCGAGGAAAGCTCTTTCTCTGTAACGCTGTCATAGATTGTAGAATTCCATGCACAGACTCATTGAGTTTCACCGTCCACTCTCCCTCTGTTGCTGTTTGGTGTTGCAGCCACTACAAACTAATGAACTGGCTGTCAATTAGGCTACAACTTTAAAAACAATACCGTTGATGTTTGTTTTGGAAACGTTTAGTTGTTGCGTGCTGACTGACAACTTCCATACAGGCTGTAACTCAAAATAGCGAACATGGCGAGACTGACACGTCATTCGCAAATTAAGCGTCATGTAGGCTAAACGGTGAATGGATTGGAAAATCAGATCATTGTTGGTGCAGATATGATTATAAATGGTGAAAATGAAGGAGGGAATTCTGAAAAGTTGTAGACAAGCAAAGATGTCTTCTTTTGGTGCAGCAGCTGTGCAGAGCCAGCACCTAGGCATGCAGCGCCAGGTGTATCCTAAAGGCAAAATGGTTGCGTGAGGAATTTAATATCTCTGGATCGGTTTTTTGATCGGCATGTTTTCCCGATCACCGATCAGGCTATTTTTGGCCATTATCGGCCGATCATGATCGGCTGCCGAGCAATCGGAGCACCTCTACCGTTTAGCCATTTCACACAGGTAAGAAAAAAGTCTGTGGTTAGCGAGACACGCTGTTACAGCGAACGTGATGTTCGGCTGAAAGGTAATGAAGAGAGTCAGCTAGATTTCGCCCCCGACGTTACCAAAAGTTCACTCCGACACTCTGGGCGATTGGCGAAGGTGCCAATATCTGAGGAAGCACGTCCTTTAGATATATTTCAGAATATTTTCACTGAGGAAGTTGCGGATATGCTGATAGCCTATTGGTGAGGCAGACAACGGTAGACATGCGGATTATAGACGCGCGGCCACACATCCAGCTCAAAATGGAGCCCCGTGTCAAAATAGGATATGAAATAACTCATCGGTCTCTGCATAACGTTTGGAGGAATGAAACGGCCATACTCGCCGGTGGGAGAGCAAGTGTCTGTATCAGACCAATGTCCCCCGACTTATGGCAGAAATGACTGCCTTATATTTATAATAATAATGATTATTATGATTTAGTTATAGTCGGCTATTGTAACAGTAGCAATAGTAATAGCCTATAATAATAAATAGCATCAAGCATTATCGTGAAAGCACATAAAAGAAATCATATATCATAATCAAATGATTGAAAAAAGTTTTATGAAAATGTATTAGTCTTAATGCTGAATGAGCACAATCCCGTGAAAGCAGAGGATTTTACCTTTTAAATGCAATTCATCCCATGTCCCTACGTGTTCCAATGGCTGAGATATTGCATTTTTCATAGGAGTTTTCAACCAATTGTTCTAATCTTAAAAAAACCCTCAGGCATTGGGGACCTTTTCTAAGAACTGGCTTAGGCGCCAATGGGTTAATACTGACCAGAATTACCCATCTCATTCCCTCATTGGTTTGAGAAATACAGTGAGTGGTGGGAAGTGATCATGTACACTCCTAAAACATTTCCTGCTGTCTTTGTATGAGTAGAGGTTTCCCCCACGTGTGTGTCTCCTGTGTGAAGCCTCTGGTGAATATGAAGGTCTGCTTTCCTCCTAAAGCTTTCTCCACAGTCAGCACATGAGAAGGGTTTCTCTACTGTGTCAATGTGCTGGTGACATATGAGGAGATTCTTAGTCTTAAAGCTCTTGTCACATTGGCTGCAAGTGTACGGCCTCACTCAAGTGTAACAGCGACTCATTTACTCTCTCAAGTGTGACAACAAGTGTGTCTTAAAGAACCAGTTCAATCAAGTGTATCTTGTAAGGTTAAAAGACAGGTTTCTCCCCTGTGTGAACAGGCTGACCAGTGCATTTGGAGCTGGTGTTTTGACTTAAAGCTCTTGTCACACTGACTGCAAGCGTACGGCTTCTCTCCAGTGTGAATGCGACGATGTTTGTGGAGTTTAGAAGATGACAAAAAACTCTTTCCACAATCTATGCATGAAAATGGCTTCTCCCCTGTGTGAACGCGTTGGTGCATTTTGAGCTCTGTTTTTGACTTAAAGCTCTTGTCACACTGACTGCAAGCGTACGGCCTTTCTCCAGTGTGAATGCGACAATGTGTGTGGAGGTGAGAAGACTGTGAGAAACTCTTTCCACAGTCAGTGCACGAAAATGGTTTCTCCCCTGTGTGAACACGCTGGTGTCTTCGGAGCTCTGCTTTTGACGTAAAGCTCTTGTCACACTGACTGCAAGCGTACGGCCTTTCTCCAGTGTGAATGCGACGATGTGCATGGAGGGTAGTATACCGTGAGAAATTCTTTCCACAGTGCGTGCATAAAAATGGTTTCTCCCCTGTGTGAACAGACTGGTGGATTTGGAGCTCTCTTTTTGTCTTAAAGCTCTTGTCACACTGGCTGCAAACATATGGCTTTTCTCCAGTGTGAATAAGGCGATGTGTGTTGAGGTGAGAAGACCGCAAGAAACTCTTTCCACAGTCAGTGCATGAAAATGGTTTCTCCCCTGTGTGAAAACGCTGGTGGATTTGGAGCTCATCTTTTCTCTTAAAGCTCTTGTCACACTGGCTGCAAGCGTACGGCTTCTCTCCTGTGTGAATGCGGCGATGCAGCTGGAGTTTAGTAGCCGTTGAGAAATTCTTTCCACAGTGCGTGCATAAAAATGGTTTCTCCCCTGTGTGAACAGACTGGTGGATTTGGAGCTCTCTTTTTGTCTTAAAGCTCTTGTCACACTGGCTGCAAACATATGGCTTTTCTCCAGTGTGAATAAGGCGATGTGTGTTGAGGTGAGAAGACCGGAAGTAACTCTTTCCACAGTCAGTGCATGAAAATGGTTTCTCCCCTGTGTGAAAACGCTGGTGGATTTGGAGCTCATCTTTTCTCTTAAAGCTCTTGTCACACTGGCTGCAAGCGTACGGCTTCTCTCCTGTGTGAATGCGGCGATGCAGCTGGAGTTTAGTAGCCGTTGAGAAAGTCTTTTCACAGTCTAAGCATGAAAATGTTTTCTCCCCTGTGTGAACACGGTGGTGGTTTCGGAGATTTTGTTTTGTCCTAAAGCTCTTTTCACACTGATTGCAAGAATGCGGCCTCTCTCCAGTATGAATACGATTATGTGTGTGGAGGGCAGAGGAATGTGTGAAACTCTTTCCACAGTCAGTGCATGAAAATGGTTTCTCCCCTGTGTGAATGCGCTGGTGGCTTTGGAGATGTTGTTTTCTCCTAAAGCTCTTATCACACTGACTACAAGGGTATGGCTTCTCTGCCGTGTGAAAGCGGCGATGTTTGTAGAGGTAAGAATACTGTGAGAAACTCTTTCCACAGTCAGTGCATGAAAATGGTTTCTCCCCTGTGTGAACACGCTGGTGCATTTGGTGCTCATATTTTGTCCTAAAGCTCTTGTCACACTGGCTGCAAGGGTACGGCCTCTCTGTAGTGAAGGCAGCAGAATGTGTTTTTCCACTAAACTCCGCTCCGCTGGAACTGCAGAGTAGCAGGTGCCCTGTGAAGAGTTAAATGGAAATTAATATTAGTCACAACGGTGTGTAAAGATTTATCCCTGCCACTTTCTATTCTTTGCAGAGATTATTTAATGCAGTCCGCATCAGCCATTTCTATTACCAGCGTTCTGAGAGAAAAATCGAATTAAACTACGGTAGTCCTGTCCGAAAAGGGCTGAAGACAATAAACATGTCTTTTCCTTCAATACTTGTGTTGCTGCAGATATTAAGATATTCATTTGGAAACAATTAAAAAAAACACTTCCATAACTCCATCATGGAAAACACTTTAGAACACAACAACACAGAACTTCAGCAAAATCATTGAAACTGCCACAGATTTCATGTCTTAAGGGCCTGTGTACATTTCACAGAATTCTGGCTGCTTTACGCTGCCATGCACCCCATCCAGGCCCAAGAGTAAGGTAGGCCGAGGCAACCCAGCATTTTATACAGTTACTGTCTGTCTTTAACCCATTTGATCTAAACAACTCTGGGTCAAACACACATCACAAATAATTAATTTAGGACTGATTCTACGATTCGACTGCACTTTTAAGTCCATGGATTTTATTTGCCAATTCCACTAACTATTAACTGCATCCAATGATGTTTTGGACATTAGCACACATTTATCTTTCATGTAGACATGGCATTATTTCCCTAAGCAAGAATGAATATTTAATACTGGTTTTAGGCGTTTTCATGCAGTCCTGTTTTCCAAATGTCAGATTCAGTCTTCATATTAGCATGTAAAGAAACTTGTTTTGCCCAAGACAATTGCAAATGTTGATTCACAGTAATCATCACAATATGACAAAACTGTCAGAAAGACCACTATCCTTTCCATTATACATGAAATTTGCCATATTGTGTGTGTCCACGAAAACTGTGTTAACCATGTCACGGTCTGAAACCCCCTCCATAAATCAGTAATGGTTTGGTCTTAGGCCATACGAATAACATCATGTGATGTCATAACCTCTTCGTATGGGAAGACTTTTTGGAAAATTTTGAGCTCCATCCTTCCATAATTTAATCCATTCTTTTTCATGTTCTCATAGCGGGAAAAGTGCCTGTCAAATGTGTTATCAACATATTCATAAGAATCTCAAAGCATACAAAAACATGAATTGATTAAGGTGTTGTGGTGGAACCTCTGAGGTCCTCAGTTAGCACAACACCATAGAAATGGCTGAAATGTCAAGCCGTGTTACCGTCAATGGTGTTACAATTAGCTATGACAGTTGAGGAGGAGTATGCTTTTGCCAAATTTATCTCCATATTGGGGTCAATGGCGAATAAGGGTTTTCAGCTTGCAGATTTTAACATGTAAAAAATATTAGTGTCTAATTAACTTTCTCAACTATTTACAATGTCAGGTATGCACAAAACTAAGTGTGATATTTATATTTAACACGTTTAGTGTTTTTTTATGTACATGAATTGTCTATGAACTTAAAAAATGTCATGTGGTGCGACCAAGAATAATCTTAATTTTTTTAAAAATGTATATACATTATTTGGATATTAATCTAACTTCTGAGCATTATGATGTGTATAGAAACAAACTATTGGCAAGTCTTTTAAATTCTAACACATATTATTGCTTCATTTTGATGTCCAATATGCCAGTCA